>NW_024354500.1:33296299-33497091 GCF_902729225.1 Pteropus medius | reverse complement strand
AGAGAGAGAGAGAGAGAGAGTGAGTATAAATTTGGGATTATCAGGCATAGCTACGTATAGTCCTACATTTGTATCTGATGCCAGATCTCTTGAGGTCCCCTTGCCCCTAACTATATAACCCAGGGCTCTAATTTTATTCTTCCTCAGCTAGAAGTTGTCCTTCTCCAACTTACTACTCAGACAGAAATTGTTTTTTTTGTTTTTGTTTTTGTCTTTTTTTTAATTTCTAAGCATTCACTTAAGAAGAAAACATTCTATTGTGAGAGGTAAGTAATTCAGGGGCTAATGTGAGATGCACATTTTGCTGATACTAGTTCAAGGCTGTCATGGCCTCCGGAGGCCTGTCTCACGTGGTGATAATTAACTTTTAATGTAAGCCTGGAGGGCAAAACACTTAAGAGTTATCCAGTTTTCTCCAACAGAATGAACAGGTAAATGCTAACAGATGTTTATCAATAGCTGATAGCTATTATTATAAAAAGAAAAGCCTTGCTTGTTCTCATATTTCTCTCAATCCAGTATTGTAGAGAATTGGGTAGCTAATCATGGAAATGTGCAATGATGTCATAGAATCTTAGAGATTAGATGGATAAAAGTAATAAGAATGATTTCTATGTTCATTTTTGGCTGGCTTTGCTAATTCATCTCAGAATATTTTTTTCTGACTCTGGACTCTATTTTAAAAGCCTTCTTAATATAGCATTTGGAGTAGAAACTTGTGTTTGATGCAACATATTTGGTATGCCACTATTAGACCATAAATTCCCTGAGTACAAGAACCATGCTACCTTGCCTCGTTTATTGGTTTATCCACAACCATACTCATTTCATTGAAGGTACTAAGTAATACTTGTTGAACAAATAAGATACAAGAGATCTAACGAAAATTTTGCCTAAGCTTTATAAATAGATGACAAATAGATAGATGTAAGTAGATATAAATATAGATAGATGTAGATCACAATTCAGGAAACCTTCCTATTTTAAAAATTATTTAGAGGTAATTTAGGAATTCAGTTTCCTACTCAATTATCAAAAATTCTTTTACTTTGTCTCAAAGTAAATCTAAGTGTAAATTTTGTAAAATTAAATGAAGAGAGCATTTCCACTTCATTTACTGGTACAACTCAGAACTATTTGAAAGTTGACTATTGTCTGTGTTTTCATTTTCTACATCAAACATCATTAATATGATTTAATTTTATTTAATTATATATATATATATATGCATGGGGATAAATATATACTATATAGTGTGACTAAAGTCCTTGAACTTTTCAGTAATCATGACAAAGCAACATATTTGCAAATATAATTTAATCTAGATATTTACTATATGGCCCGCCTGAGATATTTGGCTAAATATTATTTCACATAAATTGCTAGCATGCATGAAAAAACCAGATAAAATTTAACCTACTGTTAAACAATTTTTATAGGCTAGGCCTAGGAGACATTTAAAAAAGGAAAAATGAGTGGCTGAACTCCATGCCCAATTCAATTCTTAAAATGTACCAAAACAAGCCTACATGAATGGCAAGTCTAGAAATATAAATGATATGCAAGAATACTCCCACTGTCCTAGGACATTCCAGAATGGTCAAGTGTAATAGCATTTGTCACACTCAATGCCACTTACCACAAGTTTCTGAAGGGTCTATGTTCATGCATAATAATTTGATAGATGATTTCCAAGAAATACTGATTTTTTTTTCAATATTGTTAGATCAAAAAATACTAACCAAGTAGTAACTGGTACATAATTTACAATCCCAAATGTTGATCTTTTCACTGAGAGACTTAAAGTCCATTAGATATGTTTTGAAGGAAAATAATTGGTTAGAAGTAAAACTGACAATAAAATATAATAGTGTAAGCTATATTTCAAAACTATATAAAAAGTAGATTTGCACCAAATCTAAAAAAAATAATTTAAAAAAAGAGGTAGTTAAAAAAAAAGATCTGTTGAAATCCCACTGGTATCTCTAAGCTATAATGAAAAGTAAATCAGATTCTTATAATTGGATCACAGAAGCTAACAGGGTTTGCATACCCATGGGAAAAGAAAAACTAGTATAATGTTATCGCCAAGAAAGCATTATTAGATACTCTCAACAAGATAATCAAAGACATCAAACAACTCTATATATTACCTTGAAAGTAGCAGTAAAAGGTGAAAGACATAATGGCTGAATTGTAACATGAAATATCCTCTACTGCATACTGCTCAGAAGGATAGGAAACAAACCAAGAGGACATTTGGGTTTTGGGTAACTAAATTTATGCACATTTGTCTAGGAATTTCTGTGCAATCACATCCCTTCTATTAATTAATTAACATTGCTGCCTGAGGAAACAAGAAAGGCAGAGTCTCACTCTCCTGGTTGTCTCTTGGAGTTTCCTTGGATTGGTGCCATCTGGAAATTCTCTTAAGATTGTTTTCTTAATTATTAAGAATGTCCAAGGGACTGGGACTTACTCAGAGGAGGGGCAGAACAGGGAGATATTTTATATAACATTTACAAATTTCCTTACCTTAGATTTTCATACCCCAAATCATAATTCCTTGTAAAACAAAATATCAAGTTACATAAACAAGTATTTTTCTGATATCTCCATTCATTAAATATTCATTCTTAATTCATTCTTACAACATAAATGTTTTCAGCATCTACCACAAAGGAAGCACTCCATTAGATGAGGGGAACAGTAGGGTAGTTCATAACTTCCTTACTCTTTATATTGATAGTGATTCAGCTTCTCTGTCTGAACCTTGGTTGATAAATGTAATTTTTCTGTCAGAAATGTTACAGGTCCAAAGTTAGGGTCAATCTTTTTATTTCTCATTAGATTTTGTAATATTTATAATTTTTATTACATATTATTACTTATTCATATCTTATATCTCCTGCTGAACATTAAGCCTCTCAAGTAATAGTGATGAGCACTATAATTTGGAAGAATCTACTGTGATATTTGCTTTATAGAGCTCAGGTCTTAGGCAAAGCAGCAACGTGTAGCAGTTTAATATGTGGACATGAAAACAGCCAGTGATGAAATTGTGGGTCTGTTATTTAGTAGTTGTGGAACACTGTGCAGATTAATTAACCTATCCATGTCTCAGTATCCTTATCTATAAAATTAGGACTGTAATGCCTTCCTTTAAAGTGTTACTACAAATAATCTTGCCTATATAATGCTTAAAACCATTTAGTATAGAGTCTGCATATTAGTAAGTCATAGCTATGATTATTATTTCTCTTCATCATAGCAATGATTATGGAGGTTGGAGGAGAAGTAGCTAAAACAGTAACTGGTCACAATCATAGAGAATCTTGAATTTTAGGCTAAGGTGTTTGGATTTTATTTAGCAGCTAAAGGGTAGTAGAGAAAACTTTGAGTAGAGTAAAACAATGAAAGCAATGCTTTAAAAAGAATCTCAATGTGGGATTTAGGGCATATAGCATGAATTGAAAAAAATCAAGTCTGTAGGGGGAGACATATTAGGAAAATTATTTCAGTTGTTTGGATTTAAACATTAAGTGTCTGAAATAGAGGATACCCATCTATTTTCTCCTCCTTCATTTATAGGTAAAATTATAGAAATGAAGCTTCAATCTTTTCTTCCTTAATATATTTTTCTTTGTCATTTTCTTCATTGAGTTCTAATACTTTCTTCTCATCAAAACTTATTGGTAAGAAATTATCTTAAATTAATTTCTACTAAAATAGGTGAATAATATCGTAATACCTTAAGTAGAAGCAGTGCTTCTGCTTCTTAAAAGTTTTCGAGCCACAGACACATTTGGGAATTTAATGAAAGCTAAGGATTTTCTCTTTAGAAAAATAAACGTATACCGTTAAATATAAAATATTTCAAATAATTTTACTGAATTCACATATATGCTGAATCTTATACATGAATCCTTAGAAATACCATGATCTTGAGGTCAAGCACCTTAATCCAAAAAAAAAAAAGAAAGTCATTCTTTTGGCATTTAAACATCCCTGTAAAAATCCAACACTTTTTGAGAGAAAGCCTTCTAAGTGCCCCTGAAATCATACTACTGAGACACTAACATCCATTTTGCCTATGAGAAACTCCACAGAACATAGAGGTAGCTGGGTATAAAGAAAATAAGAGCTTTCTGGTTCTGTCCTTCTTTGTCTGCAGATCAAAAACACACCGGCAATTATTTTAAGAAATTTATTGTAGTTACCATAAAAAAGAATGCACACATACGAATAAAAATAAATTTATTTTTTATTCTCATTTGAGACTCAATCTCAGTTAAACCACATGGCAAGAGGTGGGAGGGAGGTATGAAGAAGAGTCTATTAGGCCCCCTGTTGTGCTTTCTCACATATGATCATAACGTCAGGGACCCAACACTAGCAAAGAGCACAGTGTGAGCTGCTTTCAAGGGCTGCAGGGAGCAGCCATGATTCACCTTTTGACCTCAAGCAGACATTTGAGCTCTGGCTGAGTCAAATTTGAGTACACTTACCTTGAAGCAGAAGGAGGATTGCTTGGTGATGTTTAATTGAAATATAAAAGAGACACTTGATAAGGGCTTAGAAAGAAGAGTTAATGGACTGAATGTTTATCCCTCCAAAATACTTCTGCTGAAATTCAATCCTCAATATTATGGTATTTGGAGTTGAGGCCTTTGGGAGGTAATCAGGTCATGAGGGTGGAATCCTCATGAATAAGATTAGTTCTCTTATAAGAAAAGGCCAAAGAGCTAGCTCTCACTTTATTTCCGTCATATGAGGATTCAATGAGAAATCAACAGTCTGCAACTAAGCAGATCCTTACCAGAACTCAACCTTGCTAGAACTTTGATCTGAGGACTTCTAGCCTCCATAACTGTGAGAAATAAATTTTTGTTGTTTATAAGCCACCCTCTCTATGATACTTTATTATAGCAGCCTGAACTAAGACAGAGAGAAAGGAAAAGTTGAATAATTTTTATTAAATGACAACTGCATTACTTAGAGCGATGCTACTCAAAGTATAGTCCATGGGTCAGCAGCATCAGCACTACTTACGGATTTATTAGAAATGCATAATCTTGGGCCCCATCCCAGACATGCTAAACTGAAACCTACATATTAACAAAATTCCCAGATGACACCAAATTAGGGTACAGCCTAAATTGCTGCAACAAGATTAAAAATAGGGGTGGCTTAAACAACAGAGGAATTCATGCTTGTCTCACTGAATAGTCCAACAAAGAGAGCAGTTTAGGGCAGGTAAGGAGGTTCCACAATACATACAACCTAAGCTCCGTCTCTGAGTCTAATGTATATACAACTGTTTTTGTAAACTTTTAGCCAAGGGGAGGAGAAAGAGCAAGAGACATGCAAGTTCATTTCTTTTCTTTAGTGGTATGACCAGAAATGGCACAATTTTATGTCTAGAACCACTAACACCTACCACAAGGGAGATCACACAATATAGTCTTAAGTGAGGTGACCCGGTACCTTTATAAACTCAGGAGTACATTATTTAAAAAATAATGAAAAAAATTAATATCAGCAGGTAGTCAGCAGTGTCTGTCCCACTTTTATGAGCCAGGCCATTTGCAATCTGGCCTTGACAACCTATGAAGAAGATGGTATTGATCTCACTTTTCATATATAACCAAGACAAATTTTTTAATCATCCTGGCCTTGCTTGAATTGTACTGAAGTGATATAAGAAGAAATCAAGACTAGTCTGGTTTACATATCTGAAGAGATTTTATTGATATTATGGCATCCCTTATCTCAGTTTTATGATGAGGATATCTAGATATCTCCTTCTTAGCTTAAAAGTATACTTTTTAAAATATGACATATAAATGAAAATGGCTGCATTCTCCTTTCTTCCCTGTAGCCACCAGAGTTGTCAGGAAGTTGTACAATTGCTAGTGGGAACTGTACCCTTAACATTTACCAAGGACTATTTCTTGATGTGTCCTCAAGAACCAATAGTTTTTAAAATATTCTGTTTAAATTCATCTTACCAAGGCTCTTGCTTGAACCTTCCTTTATGTCTAGCAGCAATTGATCAGATGAACAGCAGAATCACTCTCCCCAAACTACTACATGCTTGGTATCTAGTAGGTGCTTTAAATACTTGCTGAATGAATAAAAGGCAAGGATCTCAGTTGTTCTACGACAGTGGTTCTGTCATTCGGTTGCAACGGAATCACTTAGTTTCTGATTCAGTAGGTCTAGGATAGGGCCTGAAATTTTTCACTTGTAACAAGTTCTTAATTGATGCTGATGCAGTTGGTCCAGGGACAGATTTAATTTTAATGCAAAATTAAATAAAATTTATCTTATCACCAAAGGGGGTTTGTTAATAGATAAAACACAGAGGTTAACAAAGCATGGTAGATTTGCTTTGTCTTAGAAACCAAAGTCCATACTTTTACATAGGAGAATAGTATTCATATATCACATAAATATTTTTCATATGCCTTGGATCACTCAATATTAAAATAGAAATAATATCTCCCTCTTAAGCTTGCTTTGAGGATCAAATATAAGTAAAATGCCTGGTATCTGGGCACACAGAGTTCTCACTAAAGTATAGCTACCATTATTATCGCAACTGTTTATACAAAATAATTAGCAGTGTAGGTTATCTGAACTGTACAGGATCAGCAGAAGACCTTATTTCAAGGTATAATTTACTTATTACCCAGTTTCACTAAAAGTTTCATTAAGCGAATATATATTTCTTCCAGAATTATGTTCTATAAATCATGATAATTTGTTTTACCTTGCTATGTAAATATAAGTCACTATGAAGTATAGTTCCATTATTTTATTTTAAATGTTAAAAAATATTTGATCATATGGGCTATGTAAGATCTTTATTACTGAATTACATTAGAGCCACCAACCCAGGTAATAGAAAAGGTAAAAATTAGCCCATAGGCCCTTTTAATTGCAATAATAAATTTTCAATGTTTTGGAGCTTAAAATTTAGAATTTAAGGATTTCTGCCCATTGAATGTTTAAGTGAAATTTGGGAACTATGCTAGAAGGCTTTTACATACAATACCACTTGCAAGGTGCTTCATAATCACTTTTTATCAGTGCCTCTTAATAAAAGTTCTATAAAATAGGTCAGTAATACGTCCATAATTTTGCAAATGTAGATGATAAGAGACCTGCCTGAGGTTATACGGCACACTGTTAGCAGCTTATAGATCTGAGTTTTCAGACCCTGACATTCTGTTCTCCCACACCAGCCCACACTGCCTCACTACACTATAAATTATTGATTTGAAACCACACTGTTACCTTAATGAGCAAGGAGGGTGTTATGAAATTTCATGGATTTACAGGTTCTGACCTAGTTTATATTAATAATACCTTACATTTTTATAGCACTTTATTGTGTTCAAAGCCATTTTATATAATTTGCTCATTTGAGCCTAACACCCCCACAAGGGAGGAATCAGATTCCCTGAAGAGAAGCTCTGCTCAAGTTAACCAGTTGCAGAGATAAGAGCTCAGTTCTCATGATTCACTCTTTCCACCTCACTATTGCTGCCGCTAGTTTATTCCAAGAATACTATGTGTTCAGTGACATATAGAAAAATAATCCAAAGTCAAAACAAAGGAAAAATTGTGCTAATATTTCAAATGTATTACATCACTTACCAATTGGGTGAGTTTCTTAAACTCTCTCAGCCATAGTTTGCTAGGTGCTATCTCAAGGGTCACTGAGAATGCCAACAAGGTGACATGTGTGAATAGCTTAGGATAGTGCTCAGTACATAGTAAATTCTCAGTAAATTAAAGCAATTATCAAAAAGCATAAGGAGGTTGATTTCATTGTGGAAGAAGTATCCAGTTATACTACATTTAGAAAGGCTCTAGAACATGGTACATTCATAGTTGAGTTTGATTCCCAACCCTGACCTGTTATCCTATAACTCTGGGCAAGTTGCTTAATACATCTATGTTGGTTTTTAAATGGAACAGCTAATGTGGAATCTTAATTGTGCTTTGTTATCTAACCAGGTAAGTTTCCCATTTAACATCAGTCCCCTCCTTCATTCAGGATACCACTATAATAATTACTGTCTTGCTGACCACTGGCTTTTAAGAACATACTATATCTAAAATCTATGGATTCATATTAAAACTGTTTGCTGACATAACAGTTTTTTAAAAGTATAGCTAATAGGAAACATTATTGGAAGGACTCTAACAGAATCCAGGTCTTCCAAAAACTTGATTTTCATTTTAAATTCTCATTAGTGGCTATCTGTGAGGTTGATTCCATTTGAACTTAGGGTTTTTTAAGGCCCAAAGAGAATTGGGCCAAAAAAGCTTTTTCTCTTATCTCTCCTTGGATCCTTTGACTTTTCTCTACTTGCTCTCTGTTGGTGTTCTCATCACCCCTGTGGCTCCAGGGATGAAGAATCAGTTATCCTTAACTCATTCTTTTAAGCCTCTATATCATCTATTGACAAGTCTCTTTGAGTCTACCTCTCCAAAATCTGTCATAGGCAATTCTTCATTATTTTCTCTCAACCCTGTTAATAAAGGTGTTGAATTGCCTCCTGCTTTTGGTCTCCACCACCAACCTATGTAATATTGCCAGAATATTATTCTTAAATTCTTCCTAAAGGGTAATTGAATTATGACATTCCCTGAACTCCCTCACTCCCTGCCTTAAAATCTATTGGTGGGGTTGCGGGGAAAAGGGAAGGAGAGGATAGGGGAAGAGAGAGGACAAGAGAGGAAAGGAGAGGAAAAGGGACAGTAGCAGAGGAGAGAAGAAGGGAGGGGAAGGGAGGGGAGGGAGAAAGAAGGTATAAAGTCTAGACTTCAAGCTTACTTTCTGGTTAAAAACAGCCTTTTCTTTATCAGTCCTCCATCATGTAGCAAATGATGTTCCATTTGCATATCTTCGTTTACGATGTCCTCTCCAACTAAAATACTTGCACCTCCTCTCCTGCCTAATGAGATTCTATCATTTGAGAACATTCTCAACTTGATGGAGCTGTTCTTCATTCTTTAAACTGAAAATGATTTCTCTCTTTAACTCCCCATAACACTTGCTTGTAACATTTTGCATGTCATAGTTAAATAATGTATTATAAGAATGTTAGCACAGAGTTTAGTTCTGATGAATTATTAGCTCTTTGAAGTTGGAGTTTATTTTATTCATATCATAATGCCTAACCAAGCTCATTTAACATTCATATGTATATAAATGTGAATTTATTCAACATAATCTCAGATAATAAAGATGATCATTATACTACCACTGAGAACTTATAAATCTGATGAATTTTAACTTCTTTACAGTAGCCAGGTTGGAAAGTTCTACATTTAATATAGTAATGTTATCATTATTTTAATATTTGTGAATAATCTGAAGTCAAGATTTTTTTTTTTAATTTCAGCGGGTACCTAGGATAGATAATACAGTGCCTGGCATATAGTAAATAGGTCTATAAGTAACTGTTGAATGACTAAATAAATAAAAGAACATTTTTGGCTTATCTTGTTGCAGCTCTAAAAGTATGTTTAATAATGGCAAATGTTCATTTTTTAATGGTGGCTTTTCCTTTTTGAAAATAGGCAACAATTGTGAGCAATCAAGCTCACAATTGTATAATATTAACAATCAAGCTGATTAAAGCAATTTTTAACCACAATAATGAGAAATTATAAAGTGAAAGGATTGATTTTTATGCCAATTCCAAAATCTTTTAACACAGTATTTCTTTAATCATAATTTACATTAATTCTATTAAAATTTAGAAATTGTGTTGTTGAAACATATTTAGAAATAATCTTTCTCTGTTACTGCCTATTTTATATTTTGCTGATTTGCTATTTTAACACACTATATAAAGAATCACTTCTTTGTCTATTCTTTCAATGTTATCAGACAACATCTGAACTTAAAATTAAATAATAAATGACAAATATTGAAATCACAGTACATGTGAAGCCAGGATTGGACATCATGGTTAATCAGGCTCTGTGGATACATGGAATCTGCAAGTGGGAACTGTGTGTATATGATTCCACTGAAATTGAGATAAACACTTTTCTTCATATAGCTTTATGTACAATAGGGAAAACCTGACAAACTGAAGAATTTACGTGGTTCGTAAGTCAATTTTGAACAGGTATCTACCTTCTTTGCTCTTTACCAAACAAAACATAGGACGAAGTATTAAAGATCTACCTATAGAGAAGCTGCATTCTAGACTATCTAGGGAAAACGGCAAGTCCAGTGAGTTTTAGAAACAGCAGATATTTAGGATGGTTTATATACAGCCTTGTCTGCAAGGAGGATGATAGAACAAGTTCTCTGTTCAATTTGTAAATAGAAATAAGATTTTTTCTTTCCATTTTTTATGGCCATGATATTCTAAAATGATAATAAGAAGCAGAAAAACTTGTGCCTAATTTGTTTTACCCCCGGAGTATTCAATGTTTCACAATATCATCAGATCGTTAGCTCCACGTGGCAGAATGTATGCCATGTTATTTTCTTTGAATTTATGCCACAACTTTTGACATAATTTCTTACATGTAGTTGGTATCTAATTCATATTTGCTGAAACAAACACATTAACTTTAAAATATTGGAATGAGAGACATATCTTAATTTGGCAACACTAAAACAATAGATGATAGAACTTCAATGCTGCTTCCCCTCATAATCCAGCATTCCTCAAAAAAAAAGGCTGCATTCAAATAAACTATGAAATTTATGGATCTCTCCTAGCTATCTACAGTATCAATCTAAAAATATCACTAAATCGTCCAAAAATAATCATTTTGTTTTATCTAAGCTTTTCGAAAAAATTATTTTGATCATGGAATCACTTTGGCAAAGAATTCTTATTAGCATTTCATATACATTTGGTAGCACCTAGTTGAAAAGGCTATCTTAACCATCCATTTCCGAAATACATGGCCGGGCTATTTAACCTAGCCTTATGTAGTTTAGAAAAATCTAAAGAGATATGAAGAATTTCTGGCTCATGATTTGCAAAGCATAAGCTTGTGTTGTCAGTGTATTCTCCTTCAAGGACTCCAAATGATCAAATATTTCTGGTTAGGCCGCTTGATGGTGGAAATTACACCACAGATTGCTGTGCTGCAATCAGGCAATTCTGCCTCTCTACTCCTACTACAGTTAAGACTTGTCGACTTTTTTCCACATTCTGCTCCCATTCACAGATGAGCATTAGAGAGAATTTGGAAATGGAAGGCCTTTATGTCTGCCGTGAACAGGGTCAATTCAGTGTGGCAGCTGTGAGCTGGTGACATAGACTTATATTGACACAACCCACTTTTTTGCTGCAGAATCACAAAGTGAAAGCACCCGGGGCTCTTCTGCCGTTTTCAATAAGATAAGAATTTTTCCCTTCCTTGTATTAAGCAGAGATCTGTCATCTTGACTTGTACACTAAATGGTCCATTCTGACTGCCTTGTTTGTGTCCAATCCCAGCCAGAATCCAGAAACATGTGTTAACATTCGGCATGTTTGGGGGCTGTTGGAAGGGCCTGAGGCAAGACTCCCTGATGCCTGCTGGAGGCTAGTCAATAATCATTAGCCCTTCAAGTGGTGGATGCCCAACATAAACTGTATTTATTTATTTAAAAAAATCTTTAAGCCACAGGGAAAGGCATTTTAGAGAACGCAGTTTGCTAGCAGTTACTAGACTGTAATAAAGATACAGTTATGAGGGAGTGGGAGGCTGACAGAGGGGGCGCTGTTCTCAATGGAAAGAATGGAAAGTCATCAAAGTAAATTAATTAGCTTGTGTACAGCAATACTGCCTAGAAACCTTGCAGTTATTTTTACAGCCAACCTTCCAAAGTTCATCACTCAGCCCCCGCACCCCAAATAACACATCAAACTCTTATATATACAAAGCACTTGCATGGGTTAAATCAGCAAATTAAGTAGAAAGGGTGACTTCGTAGTGCTTTCACTCTGAAAGAGACTGAGGACACTGAAATTAATAAAAGAAATTATAGAATGTATAGAAGCATAGACAACTTTTTAAATATTGGCTATATCTGAGTTAAATAGGATATGTTTTATATGGCACAACTTTTTCTCTATTTCAGTAGTGAAAAGTGAAGAATGCATATTGCATACAGAGCTTATCAGATAAGAAATTGTGTATTTAATTGTATTTTCTACTCCTATTAAAATCAATTATCTCTCTCCAAATTCTAACACCACAATCTACACTAAATCATCTACAAGTCAGGGAAGTCCATCAAATGAATTGTGGAGCACATTCATTTATCTTTAATTAAACAAAACTTTGTGATTCTCTGCCTTGAACCCAGCTTTGTGCCAGGAACATATCTCCTAATATAGAGACCATCGCTTCCAGGCAAGAAAGAAAATTATCAGTGTGGCTACTGAAGTAATTTTCCCAAAGAGTAAATAAATGTTAAGAATCTTAAATCTAAACTCATTAATTTGTTAACTTTTACTTATATAATTATGCATAATATCAACATCAATTTTAAACCCAAGAATGTAAGTTATCATGCATTTCTTCTGGTCTGTCTTTTAGCTTTTCACTCAGATGACATTTCCACTTGAAGCTTTGCCTAAAAACCATTCCCTGCAGAACTGGGTTTCTTTTTGGAGCTGTGTTGAGAAGAGGCCAACTAGAGGAAAATGAGGCAAAAAGGATGAAATCAAAAGATCCAGAGGGGAGACTACACATTCTCAGGATGGAGACTGAGAGAGTTAAGACTGCCCCTGGGTTGAAGCCAGGGTGTAGCCAAGCACCATCCAAAATAAAGAGCCTTGGAGAAGAGCCATAATGTATACTACCAGAGTTCACCTGAAGCACCAATCCAAAGGGCAAAAAGATGGAGGAGAACTTCAAAACGCAAGATGGCAACAAGGATCATCTGAACAAGGGAATGAGACTGGAAGATAAAGAAGTGGGCGGATCACAGATGGACTCACTGAGACTTTAGTATGAAGCTCTCTCTTCCTTCTCGTGATAGCACAATATTATTAAGAATGCTGAACTGGTAAAAATAAGGCAGGCTGTATCAGAAATAGAGGTAATACAAAACTTGGATTTGAATATTATATTCAATTCCCACGAATTACTACTTATGCTACTTTAGGGACATTGTCTAACTTCTCTGTTTTCTGGGTTCTCTGAGTTCTCTGTTTTCTCGTCTGGAAAATAACAATCCTATACCTTACCTCACAACTGATGATAGGATTAAATAAAACAATGTATGTAATTTGTAAAACAGTGATTAGTATACATAAGTATGCAGTAAATGGTTAGCTGGTTTTGTTAATATTAATAATTTGATACTAATAATATCATAGAAGAGTTTTTATTTCCTACAGACAGCTGTGGCAAAGTGAGAAGAAAATAATTATTCTAAAGTCCATAGTCAAGTCAGGGTTGCATAGCTTAAAATTTCATTTACTTATAGTTTCTTTTCTCTTCCAAGTTGTGAAAATATGTCATCACAGTCAGGGCCAATGTAGTATGGAGACACACATGTGTGGAAAATCACAGTGGGAGTCATCAGAGAGCACAATGGGCAGTGCTATCAGGAAGAAGCGGAGATCTCTCCTAGATCCTGAGGTCATGATAATAAAATGTTGAGTCATCCAGAGCCTTCTAGCCCACGATGTTGGGGGATCATTTCAATGTTCTTATCATTGTATTTAAATGACTGATGCTTGACTTTTATACCTAAACCTCATAAATAAAGAAAAATGATTGAGAAATAGATTAAAACCCTCTGTACTCATTCGAGTCACTTTAGCTCTAGTTCTTCTCTAGGCAGAAATTTTACACTTCTTGATTGGCATCACAGATTTGATATTCCAGGTCTTCTTATTTTCTCCACCCATATGGGTTTTAAAGATATTATAATCAGTCATGAATTAGAGTTATTCCTCTTCCTTCCTTTAGCAGAGAGGTTGGCACAAAGTGCTCAACCAATTTTGACTGAATGAATAAATGAATGGGGGAGCTTGTAGAGAGCAAGATCCATCTCTTATTCCTTTTTATATCACCCTTTATGAGGAGTCTGATATATAAAAAATGTGTGAAAAATACTAATTTGAAATGCATGATGATTGAATTGCTGCTTGTTTTACTTTCTGGCACTTTAACTTTTATTTGATTTCAAAGATTCCTTTAATGAGGTTCAACATTTTCCTCACTACACTTGAGTTCCTCCTCCAAACATATTTAGATCTCGTATGGTCTTTTCTTATTTTGGTGACAAATTCCAAGTATATCAGGAAGATATAATTAAAAACTTTCCCTTTCATAAACTATTACATAATTTTCAAACCAATCAGTTTCTGTTTGAATGAACAGCTTTTCTGCCATCTTAAATAAGTGCTTTATCTTTCTTTAGCTCTTTATGAATACGTGCGCGCGCACACACACACACACACACACACGCACGCACACCATACTACTTGAACTATGGAGCAAGAAGTCATAACCTTGAATCAACCTTGGCCAATTAGAGCGCCGGTAATGTAGATGCGTTTTGTTGGTATACTCTCTCATGGAGATTTTTTAAGGAAAACTAAATTGCAGCACATTTATAATTCAGCATTATTTTCTCAGATTAGAATTGCTTTCCCCATATGTCAGAATGGAATTGCTGACAGAATAGCGAAAGCAATCTAGGCACTGAGAGAAAAACTCTCTCGTGGACACCATCTAGAAGCCCAGCTGGGTGCAAATAAATTGAAAGGTACAGCATCAGTCTGAAAAATCCCCTTCCCAAAACTGTTTCCGTAAGTCGGAATGGGGAAAGAGAAAAACTACTTTTAAAAAATATTTCGCAATCATATCAAGACATAAAGCAATGTTTCTTTTCAAAGAGAAAGGGGTTCTCTTAGTTTGTAAAAGAAACTACAAATCACATTATGGTAATTAAATTAAAATTAACTGGAGAGCAATAAAAGTAGAGTCACAAAGGCAAAGTTAATGCTTTAAGAAGTACCCAGAGGTCCTTAAGAATGTTGAGTATGAAGAGAGAAGTTGAGGGAAAGAGGCAATGAGTGCCCTCAAGGTAACAGCATAGGAGTCTCATGGACAATACTTGGAGGCACCTGTGTGTCAGTAGAATGTTTTTTCAACCCAGGAAGGTGTAGGAAGCTTCCTTCACACTTTCTATACCTAAGGGTAAAATAGAACAATCTCCAACTTTCCATAGCCTCAAGCTAGGTTCATATTATCTAACCTTTCCCTGGAAAATCATTATTCTGTTGTCTTTGCTTATTCCTGACTTGGATTCTTTTTCTTGCCTTGCCACTTTTCTTGCCTCTTCAGTTCTATGCCCAAGGAGTTTTTCTCAATATGATCCAGATATTTTGTACCAGCTCAACTCTCTACTTCTCTCCTTTTTATGAAGAACTTCATTGCTGAGTAAAAACAATTAAATAAACAGCAGAGCAGAAAAGAATGGCTCATTGGAATGTTCACCATCAGCTGCTGAGACCCAATCTTTACTTTTTATTTTCTTATCTTAAAGTCATTTGTGGAAACCCCTTTTGTGTAGATAGTTTTCTGCTTTGCTATGGTGTGGGTCAAAACCCCAAATTAAACAGTCAACTATTTCAAATACCCTCTCTCCAACCATGTCTGCAGAACCAAAATCAGGTAATTATACAAATTAGAATGAACAAAGATAAAGACAGTTATGCCTTTATTCTTATTTGAAGTTATTCGAGCAATACATAATACATTTATGTCACCTTGGTTGTGCCATCCTGGCTCCTTCATAGCATGGTGAAAGAACTTTTCTTTTTGACCCTCAGCAGGAAGCCAAAATAGCAACACTGTAACTGAGATTTGTAAACAACCTAGTATTTCCAAGAAGCTTCTTATAAACTACTATCTCATTAAACATTAGGATTCAGTGAGTTACAGGGACAATCTGGTCCATTTTTCTCCATATTCTGCTATAAAGCAGAGGTTGACAAACTTTTTCTGTAAAGGGTCAAATAAATATTTTAGGCTTTGTGTACCATGCAGTCTCTGTTGTATGGTGAAAGTAGTCACAGATAACACATGGACAAATGTGCTGTGTTAGAACAAAGATTTACAAAAACAGGCAGTGAGCTGAGTTTGATTTGCAATCTCTTTGCCAGTCCACACTATGAAAGGTTTATTTACTAATCTCTAAACATATCTTGTGTTTTCACATCACTTTGTATTTGCAAGTGGCTGTTCAAACTATAGTCCCTTTGTAAAAATTAGAGAAAAGGAAAAATGTGCCTCCTCTAAGACAACAATTTAGCTATAAACCAGCCCTTCAGGAGTATGAATTAGAAAAAGATTGGAAGCTCCTCCAAGGTAAAGGCCATATGTAGCTACTACTACAACAAGGCCTCCAATAGATATTTAGTTCACATGTCTGATTTTGATAAAGATGAAACGAAATAGCTTCTGAAATACCTCATGTCTTTTGAACTTAGAACATAGAACATTAGATCTTTATACATCTAAATTATCTTCTAGCTTTATGTTTATAGTGGAATAAAAAGGCAGTTGTAGCAACTCACAGTTCCCAAAGGCAATGAATGTATGAGAGGTCAATGTAGTAATTTTTTTTTTTTTTTTTTTTTAATTTGCAGCATCTGAATTTTTTCATTTGTTTGGAAATTTCTCCCCCAGATGGATCCTGGTTAGAGGCAAAGCTCTTCTCCACTGTAACAGACCAACAGACCAGAACTATATTTTCAAGTTCCTCCAGCGCCCCCAAAAAAAGATTAGCATGGAGAGACATGACTAGACTTAATCAATCAGATGGACCCACCTTGAACTTTAAATCTGGAGCCTAGTGACACAAGATGGGAGGCACTGGAAAATTACACTTGAGGCCACAGCAACTATACTTAGGGTGCAAGAGTAGCCACTGAGCCTGTGGGATGGGTAGTAGCTTCACCAGATAGGTCCTCTCCTGAGATTGGGTTATCTGAGATTGGATCTGCTACTTAGTTTCACTTGTTTTTACCCATTGTCTGAGCTTGGCTTTCCAGTCTTATTGGCTGCTTTAGAAGCTACATGATAATCTTTGCATAAATTCCTTTTTTGTTGTTTAAATCAACCATAACAAGTCTTTGGCTTGCAGCTAAGGTTATCGATTGACACCGTCTTTTTTCTACATTATCACCAACTGATGTGGTGATAATGTGGTAGAAAAGAAAATTATGTATATCATTACTGGGATAATTTTTAGCTACCAGACTCTTAGAGTAATTAATTGAATGCTTTTCTTTTTAAATCGTTAGCCATTTAAATTTCTTAGTATTGTATTTATCATCTTTACCCAATAAAGTTTACCATATTCTTCATTATCAAGTTATTTTTTCTTACCTTTTTTAAGGATATTTTTATAATGTGGATAATATTATATGTAATGTTTTAATTCTGAAATATATTTCATATGTAAAGATATTCCAGATTTATTTTGTTATTATGAAATAGTTAACTTATTCTCTCAACAATATTCTTTTTTTTCTTTCTCTACTTCTTTGTAAGACTGGCAAGTTTATTTGTTTTTTGTTTTAATTCTAGGTCTTGTAATGTTTACCTATCAGAATACTTATTTACCATATAATTCTAAAATTCTATAATTATTATATTTATCACTATTCAGTGTGATCATTATACACAATGCATAACAATTGGGAAAACAAGAATAAATGAGAGACAATATTTTATAGTAGTCTGTGTTTTGGAACTGACTACATTTTATTATTTTTTCAGCTGATAAAGCAAAAAGTCCTGATGATAATGCTTGATTATGCTAGAACTTGGCTAGTGAAATAATCTGGAAACATAGAAAAGCAATGAGAGCCTGAAAATGTACAAAAAGTGCATAAAAGGATGAGTCTTCCAGATTGTTAAGTTACTTGTCTGGAAGCAGAAGAGAGAGACTTAGCCAAAGTTTCTCACATGAAATAATCGAGCAAAATTCACTCCATGAGTAGGTGAAGTCGTAAGTATTACCAAATAATAACTATAAAATTATCAAAGATTAAGAAAAAATTAAATAAAAAATTAATATACATAAGCCACTGGTTAAGAGATTGTGGAACCCCATCTGGATAACATAAAACAATGTAGGTTCAGTTAAAATTCTGGAAACATCCAACTTAGACAAGACTAATCCCCAGAATAAGGGCAGACATAAGGTAATAATTATGCTAGTAGACTACAACAGTCACTGCCAGGAAATTAGAAGTATTTCAGATAACCTTTCTCAATTTTACTGATAAATTTTATCTTCCAAGTCACTGTGACTTCCTCATATTGGGACTTCAGAATCCTTCTTAGTCCGAAAAGTCTTGTATGTGAGGAAGCAACTCAGCAAATTTTCACCCAACTACCTATGACCAATCATTGTGACTGGTTTAAAACTGTGATCTTGAAGGTTAATGACTTATTTTCCTATCATTTGAGATAGCAAACAAAAGATACCAAAAATATGAACTCTTACCAACATGGAAAAAATTTTTATATATTGTAGCATAGGCTTGGGATGTATTTCTCAGTTTAAGAGCATGTTACATGGTAAAATATTCCCTCTCTAATTTTATTTCATAATAGGCTGGAATAGGAGTTGAAGAGATATGCTCTGGGAGTGTGAATTAATATTGACAAATTTTATTCTTAACCTGAGATGACTCTAATGATGATAACAGTGATCTAAGTAGAAGAATACACTGAAGCAAAGAATTACCCCCAAATATCTGTGCAGATAAATTACTTTTTAATATGGTAGGGGAAGGATAAAGAAAATATATGGAATTATAATTCTAAATTGTTGGTGAAAACTGTTTTTTGTAAGATTTCGATACTAAAAAATAATCTTACTACATGATGAATAGTAACTGTCTCAAGAAACAACTCGTGCTTCCAAAGGCAACCCAAGAATCTTCCTAAATAAATAAAATTAAAAATTAAAAAGAGAAAACTAATGAACATAAAAAACCCTTTTCACAACTTTTAATTAAAGCAGAAATAAACTTGGCAGCTTCATCTGGAATAGTTCAGAAGAGGAGGTCAGTGCCCTAGGATGAACCCCGTCCCTGATTGACAGGTCAGAGAGTGTTTTTACTTAATTAAACCCATAGAGGAATGTTTTTGGAGGTGGGGGTTTATATGAAGGATATTGAGAAGAGAATAGAAAAAGTATAAGAATGCCTTTCCTCACTATGCTTGTGTGAAAGGCTTACTTAGATCCATTGAACGCAAGACATCTCAACTTCCATACCCCCAGGCGCTTACTCCTACTAGGAGCCAGATATGGAGAGAATCTGGCTGAAGGCATTGTTGAGTCTGTTTCTGTTACCTTGATAATTTGCTTTTTTGCAATACTTATAAAGCATCAGTTTTAGTTTTGGAAGCACACAGCCCACCCACTGAGGCAAAGTGTTTTTTTCTTGACTAAGCATATGCCTGCTTCTTGGACAGAATGTGAGAAGAGTTGAAAAAGGCTCCACACTTGGTAGAAAAAATGAATGTTTTAATGTTGAATGACAAAATTTAGGTTTTTCAATATTAAAAGTTTAAACATTTCTCTACGTGACACTCAAAAATGGATGCTACATCGTTTTTTCACTTTTCCATTGGTTCTATCCATTTATTCATTCATACGTGCAAACAGTTAATTTTACTGTGCCTCTCTTAAGCTCTAGCCATGCATTGATCTTTGATGATTAAGTGGTGAAGAGAGACAATGTTTATGTTCTCATGGATCTTATATTTGTGGAAGGCCTACCATTAAAAAAATTATGTTTTATGTCAGCTTTAGGTTGGAGTATTTAAGGTCCTGTGAATAGACATTTAATCTTTGGAATCCAGTTATTTGCACACATTTGATGTGAGAATTTAGGTGCAAATTTGAGATTAAGTTGTTGATGATGAGGCCACCTGGGTTGTTAGAAGATAAAGTCTAAAATGAAGAGACTCAATACTCCCCTGACTTGGGGAAACTGACCACAGGAGGGGTAAAATGGGCACTGGGTAACATGCCTCCTTTACCATCTGATTTATCCTTTGCCCTGTATTTGTGGATTGAATCCATTACCTATGATTATTAAACACAAATGACTGCTGCCAACAGTCCTTTTAAACTTCACATTCCTCCTGAGTCACTTGTCCTGGAGCTTTTGGATGCTGATATTTACTACTCTAGAATATGTACAGAAAACAAGCAGACAAATAAGATGAGAAGATAATCACCGACCCTTAAAAATGTTGACAATCTGGTGACAGCTAGAGGGGAGGGGGATTGGGGGCTGGAAGAATGGGGTGAAGGGTTAAAGAAGTACAAATTGTAGTTGATAGACGGTCACAGGGATGGGGAGCATGGCATAGGGAATGCAGTTAGCATTAACATGATGGCTAGGTGGAGGGCCAGAGGAGAGAAAGAGCAATTAGGGGGATCATTTTATAAATTATAAATTATAAATTATAAAATATCTAACCAATGTACTATATGCTTGAAACTAATAATAAAATAAATTTTAAAAATGTTGAAAGAACACAAATAAGTTAATGGTAGGGAGAGAAAAAGTAGGGAATTAATTTCGGTGGGGTAAGCAGAATGTTCTCTCAGAAAAGGTGACATTTTTAACTACAAAGGATGATAATAAATCAGATATGAGAAAAGCTAATGAGAAGATTATTTCATTTAGAGGAAACAACTAGTGAAAAATACCTAAAGCAGTGAAGAGTTAATTGGTCCTAGGGATAGAAAGTAAGCTAGTATAACAGGGAGTAGAGAATGAAAAAATATAGTCTAAGAAGATGCTAAAAAATTAGGCAGGCCCCAGATCATGCAATGTAGACTGTGATAACATAAATCATATGATGCTTTGAGTTTATCTGTCAGGTTATTTTTTATAGCTATTTAGATGGAGAACAATAGCTGAAGTTCTAAAGAATAAAATGAATAAAGCCAAATCATGTGAATTAGACTTAGCAAAAATTAAGACGTACACTAAATATTTAAATGTCAGCCAGACCACTGTAATTACTTTCCTAAGAAATGCCCTCATATTACACAGTTGTAAGAAGGGTTAGTGAATCATATGAGGTGTTTTATTAAGAAAAAAATAGTTTTATGTTGACTTAACAATTAATTATAAATGAGTATAACTAAAGAATGTTTTCAATCAAATATATTAATGTTCTTCTGAAACATAAGAGAATTTTAGATGAAATTAAGATAATCGTTTCCAACATTAATCATAGTATATAAAAATACACTACATTTGGTTTCTGAACATTTTTCGTTTTTCATGAAATTATTCTTAAAATAAAGCTTATAGGTGGAAGATGGTGTTCCCTCTGAAAACCAGCTATCAAAATAGAACATTTTTCTGTTAAACTATTAAAACAAAAATAACACTGGGGTGAAATACAGGAGTCAGCATTAGTTGGAACATAAACAATTAAAATATGCCTATCAGCTAAAGTTTGTCACAGAAAGTTTGTCAGACAAGTGAAACATGGTTTAATACCAAAATTGTGGTGCCAACACTTGGGGCCTGAATTAAGGCAATGAAGATTCTCAGTGAGTAAGAATGAGAATATGTTTCAGTTTGGGTTCTTCATTGGAAAACAGGCAGATAAACATATATTTAATTATATTTGTGAACCGTTATTATTATTTTGTGAAGAATCCTAATTTTATAAGATCTCAGATAGCACTTACATGGAATCCAACTCATTGGATTCATACTTGTGGATCAACCACCTTCTGGATTATTTGTAACTCATCTTTTATCAACCACATGCTCTTCTAGCTTACTCTCTTTGCAGTTAGCTGATGGTCAGGCAATGAAGATTAATTTTAATATTACCTGAGGCAAACAATTCAGAAGGCATATCTACTGTTAAATGCTAAGCATCCTTAAACCAATTATGAAATATAAATGATGTATGGGTTACCTCAAACTAAAACTTGGTATAAATCTTGACTTAATACATGATCTTCTCACCTAAAAATAACCTCTCAAAAAAAAAATTTAAAAATATTTTTTGGATCACTGTATCTTTGAGGTGCAAGTAAGGCATTTATAATTAGAACATGCATAGTTTTATCTGAGTCCCCATGTAGGCACTCAGTAAATATATTTTCACTGATTTTTTTCTAGTTCTATTTAAGTTCCAAGTTGGTTTGTCTCTTTTTTGTTTGTTTGTTTGTTTGTTTGTTTTCTGGGCATATGTGCACTAAGACAGATTGGACTGACTGAAATTTTGTTGGGTACGATTGCTTATAGACCGCAATATCAAAGAACTTAGAAGTTGTTGGACCCAGAAAAAAACCATCCCATTGGTTTATTTACACAAAAAGATTCTATTAAAGCAAAATTCAAAAGATAGAAGTCCCTCAAAACTCCTAAGAAAATTATTTTTCCCAAACTGAAATCCAGCTTAATTTATAAACTTAGTTATCCTTCAGTCATATAAGAATGATTTAATATATTTGCTGTTACAGTCCCAAAGTGGAATTCTGTTCTTCCAATTCACTCTAATTAAGAAGTCTTCAAATAGTTTTAGTATAAAAACATGAAGCAAATGCCTACTGATGATGCTTTACTGAGTTATTTAGCACTTGTGAAATGTCTTGCTATATATTACAGAAGATAAGAAGATATCAATGCAAAAAAAAAAATTCCAAGTGTAAATAATGATGTTTCTATTTTAATAATTTCAGTGCATTGCAAAGCAGTGTAAACTTTAATATTTATTGAATGTTCACCAGCACTCCTTCCTTGAAGGCAATTTCTCTGGCTATCTAGACATATCTTCATCATTGGAAAAAGATCTACCTCATATTAGGTGCTCAATATATTTAGTTATTTCCAATGAGAGAGGAGATCATAGAGATGTATAGTCTAATATTCTCAACATGCAATGTGAATCCTAAGTCAAAAGCTCTTTCTAGATTTTGTCTTGGCTATCATTTCACAATTAAGAGAGTGGTTAACAGTTCAAACTTTAAAATCTGAGAAAATCCATGAGCCATTTCTGGCTTGATTATTGACTAGTTTTATAAAACCAGACAAAATGTTTGACCTTACAAAGCCAGCTTTTCCTCTTAGAAAATATATAAAATAATAGAAGTTATCTTACATAGTGACTGTGAAGATCCAACAAGATAAGGCACATGTCCTTAGTAATGCATCCAACTCATATTAAGTGCTAAATGAATGATCATCTATTAAATCTAACAAATGAGCCAACAAGCATTACTTAACAAGAAAACCATGTCTATCTTGCTTTTTCTAGGTCATTCATATAAATCTTCAATTTTCACATCCAAAGAAAGTTTTTTTTTTAAGTCTTAAATAATACACAAAAGATTTATTTTCATACACATGTGGCAATTAGCAAATGGTACATAATCATAATATAATGATAGAGGTCTTCTACAAAACTAAACACTTTATTATTTGAGGAAAAATAATAAACGTTGTCAGTAAGTAAAATAAAATGTCAATCCATTTGACTATTTATGGCTTTTTTTCCACACTAGCTTGTGATGTGGTATATTTCCCAGGCATACTACAAGAACTTCAAAATTGTTTTATAAGGCTTTTGAGTTTTTTTCCTGTATTCTGCCATAAATGAATGCAAATTATTCAACTCTTATGTGTTGCCTACAACAAATAATGCTGCATGACTTCCAAAACCAAATATTTATTTTCATGTTACAAATCAGTAAATGTAGAACCATAGCTATGGTTCCATTCCAGGATGACAATTGAATTCAGGATTGTTCCAGAGTCTTCTAGGCTTCTAGGCTAAAATAACAACCCTTTGTAACATGTCCATTCTTGTGTCAGAGGGAAAGAGATAAAAGAGTTGGGAGAAAACTACAGATGGCTCTTAAATCTTCTTCTCATACATGGCCATTAAGAGAAACATATACTTACATATCATGTAACTAAGCACAAAATCGATGAGGCAGGGACAGATATTTTCCCCACACATGTTACATGATAATATGCAGAATCTATTATTATCATTATTTTTTATCAGAGGAAAGAGTGATGGAACAGTGCTAAATATGCTTCATAGAGATAGAGATTCAAACAAAGTTTCACTACTTATAGACTTAATGTGAATGAAATACAAATCAAGTACATATTTCCTCAAGAAGTAAGGAAAAATATTTGAAAACATTTAATGAATGACAATAAATAGTAAGAACTTAATCTCTCTGTTTATGTTACTTGCAAGTATATTATTTGTTGGAAGAATAAATCTGCAAACTCCATGATTTCTTAATGGGAACAGATGAAGAGAGCATTAAGCATGCATGAGGATGAAGCAACGGGTTATCACCAATTCATTTGGTCTTTCTTTATAAATAAAGAGAAATGGTTTTTCTAAAAAAGAATATTAAAAAAAAACAGTCAAACATAAAGCTATATTCAAATCCAATCAAAGAGGCTAATCTCTTAGGAAGGACAGTGGATTGATACTCTGGGAAGATGAATCAAACAACATCCAAAACTGAGAAACAACCCTGAGATTTGACAATCAATGAACCGCTGGGCATCTAATTGACCTGTCTCCTTAAAACATCATGATCTAAAGGCAAATCAATAGCGTCAATCATATTATGATCTTGCTAAAATGGTGAATAATTAGTGAAGACCAGATAGTTAAAAACTTTCTGTAATATTGCTATGAGTAATAAAATGTAGAGAGTCCAATGAGGCAATTATGAGGTTGAAAATGCAAGAAATATGGCCAGTCTCTAACAGTTAACATGTCTAATATAGAAAGGATACCTGACCTGAAGGACTGTGCTATGAACTACAAGCCACTCTGATGACTGAAAGACATACTAGAAACTCCCCAAAAGGAGGAAATTCCAGAGTTTCTCATGTTGGAGAAATATTTATTGTAATCTTTCTTTGGAAAGCCTCAATAGCCTAATAAATCTAGAGATGATCAAGTGTCTTAAGCCCCTAATTTCCAGCAACTAATACTCTGAGGGAAAGCAGCCATCATTCCACTCCATGACTACTAATGAGAAACAAGGCAACCTGGAAACTTCTCCACTATAAAACACTTTCCCTTTTTTAAGTTAGGTAGGTAGGGATAGAGATATATGAGGAAGATGCGATAGACGATGATAGATAGATAGATAGATAGATAGATAGATAGATAGATAGATAGATAGATAGATAGATAGATAGATGATAGAAAGATAGATAGATGATATATGATAGATGATAGATAGAGAGAGAGAGAGAGAGAGAGAGAGAGAGAGAGAGAGAGAGAGAGAGAGAGAGAGAGAGAGAGATGATAGGCAGACAGACAGATGATAGATAGAGCTAGCCCTGCACACTCCTTACCTTTTTGAACTCAGTAATTCTCAAGCAGGGGTAATTTTGCCCCCCAGAGAATGTTTGGCAATGTCTGGAAACATTTTTAATTCTCACAGCTGCAGAGATGCTACTAGTATTTGGTGGGTAGAGACCAAGGACTCTTCTAAACATCTTACAATAAACAGTAGAGTTCCCCCACACAAAATAAAATTATTTTTGCTCGAAATGTCAATAGGACTAAGATTGAGAAACTCAGCTCTGTTTGAAATTTAAACTACTTCCCCCTGTGAAAGTTCTGGTTCTATCTAAAGGCTGCTTCATTTGCTATTCCCTCTCCATATTTCTCCATATGACCTGTTTCTTCACATCTGTCATGTTGGGCTCAAACATCAACTTCTCAAGGAACCCTCCTTCATACCACCTGCCCCTTTATGCCTGATTTGTTTATCAACATTTGGTATACTATTCATTTACTTATTTTGTTTCTTGTCTGTCTCCCCCCATTAGAATTTCAGATCTGTGTCAATATTAACTGTCTTTCTTTTTCTCTCGCTGATGTATGAGTAGCACCTAAAACAATGCCAGGTACATATGTGTTTCTTTAAATAGTTTTTTAATAAATTCCTGGATGTTGATCAGTCTATTATGTGTGGATATATCTTCACCAGTTTAGTCTGTAAAGATCTTAGGTAAATACCTCGAACTCTAATAGAAGGGTCTAGGAGGAAAGAGCTAGGATGTAATTGTAAAGTTACAACCCTAAATCTAATCAACTACTTGTAGCTATCTTATCATTAGCGTGAAACATAAAAGAAGACACCTCAAGGGAAAAAAGTAAAAAGTAATCATGTGGCCATAGTAATTCAACAGAGAGAGAGAGAAAGGAATGCTGTGTACAACTTCCAAGCATACAGTCATTTCAGAGATAGGTATATTCTGCTGTGGGGTCTGAATGATTCATAAGAATTCATCACAGTGGGATGGGGAGTTTATAAATTCTCACCTTCTTTTGAACTTATTCTATTCTTCTTAGAGGTCATCTTCTATTCACTAACCCAGCTTTCTAGATATCCCAATACTAGAAAAGGATTGCTCTAATAGGTAGATAGGCAAAAGGTTTGGTCCCAAAAAAAGTGACCCAAGCAACTAGAAAGACCTGAGAATGTTGCTTAGTCTAACTAAGCCACAGTTTTCGTACCTCTATCTACTGTGTGGAAAGGTCATGAGATTTAATAACAAGTGTCCAAAATACATTAATGTTCTTTGTTTTTGTTTTGTTACCATATAAAAAAAATAATTTATAATTCGGTCTCTTTTTTTCAGCCTTTAGACCTACTTCATTAGAAAAGCTTTGTGTATTTCCATATTACCCTTTTTTTAATTTTATTTTTGACATTCAATATTATTTTATATTAGTACAGTATAGCGGTTAGACATTTATATAGTTTATAAAGTGTTTCTCCTGATAAGTCTAGTACCTACCAGGCACCATATATAGTTATGACAATATTATTGACTATATTCCCTATGCTGTACTTTACACCCTAGTGTAAGAAGTATAATTGGTAGTTACCTCAGTCTCTTTTGACTTTAGTCGATTTGAGTCAGTTTCTCTAAATTTGACCAGGCATAGGAGCCCTGACAAGAGTGAAGTTCTAGAGCTTCAAGGATGATGATGTCACTAAAGTGGCTTTGTCCTTTGAAGCTCAACCAAAGGGTGCCAGCTATTTAGACTGTCCTATAGGGTAGACATTACCAGTACTCACCAATATCTGGTTTCCCTCTCCTTTTGGTCACATAGATCACACTTCCCAGCTATCTTGCAGTTGGTTGGGGTCAAGTGACTAGTGTAGGCCAATGGTAATAAATGGAAATTCTGATATGTGTCACTTAGAAAAGGAAATACAGAATAGTGAAATCAAACTTCCATGCACTCATTCTCTCTCCCCTCCACAGTGATTACTGAACTGGTGCTACTAACATTAAGGGGTCTCCTGAATGCATGACGGAATAGAGCCCCACCCCCCTGTGATATATAATAAGCATGAGAAAAAAATTAATCTTTGTTGGTTAAGCCATTGAGATTTGAGGATTGCCTGTTTTTATAATATAGACATATGCTGTCTGTAAAACTTGCCCTGCCAAACTACAGTAAGATAAACAGAAAGGTTTAAAATCAATGCATAGTGAAGGCTGGAGCAATTGTGACTTCCCTACTAGAAAGAGGAGAGTGGAGAAATGACTGAGGTGAAGGGGCATGCACACATATATGAACGTACATATTTACAATACGATTAGATATATTGCACATGAATGGATAACAGCAGATCTAAGGTGTGTGTCAGGGCAGGATTTACCCTATGTACACACACACACAAACACACATACGCCAGGAAATAGAAATCCTGAAATAAATGCATCTAGCTTTTCCAGTGCTTCAATTATTTTTCTTTCTATAGAGTATTACATTCCTTGAATTATGAACTTTCAGGGGATTTAGGGGCAGCAGGCTCTTTGTGGGGTATACCTTTGACTTCACATAATAGGGCTGACCCATGTTTCCAAATCTTCTCTTGCAATTCAGAGATGGAAAGCGAGAAGACAGATGGTAACTAAAAATACAACACATATTACGCATTTCACTGACCCTAGATAAAGTACATAGGCTGTTCCCTGGGACCAGATACTTGCTAAGAGGTATTATCACATCATTAATATGGCTGAAGATTGTAGCAGTCTCGAATCTACAAAATAAAGCGATGAGGAAGAAAGCACAGAGTGAAGCAGTATTCTGACAGCTCCTTCAGAGTAAAAATGTTATTTATATGCACCCCTTTTCTCTTCAGTCACCTCCACCCCAATCAAGCCCAACTCTAAAAACTAGGATCATAAAAACATAGTATTCTTTCTACATAGCATATGCCTTTATGATGAATCATGGCCAATGAATTAAATCTTCTAAGTAGAGTTTAGTAATTTAAATTTCTTTTTTCTGATACTGAACTGTGTCAATCACAGAACAAAACTTTATTTAGATTTCATGGAATAGAGTAAATTTTGTTTAATAGGAACAATAGCGATATGCTAATACTTGTTTCTGTAATTCCTAGTATTTTGTGAGCTTTATCAAATAGAAGTAAAGAAGGTCACTAATTTTTGCTAAAAATTTTATAAGTAAAGACAATTTGTTTCAAGTCTACAGGCAAACATTGTCAAATAATAAACATCGGTCGATACAGCCTACTCTCAAAAGTCACAAGATAATTAACTGTCAATTATCTATTAATTAGCATTCGCCATTTTTCTGCCTTTTCCTCAATTTATTTTACTCAATCTCCTGACCCCAGCCCCAACGTAATCTAATCCTACCTAAATTTTAATCATGTTCAGTGTGATACTTACCACAATATATATATTTAATAATCATTAACATATATATATATAATAATCATTACCATTTCTTAATTACTCATTTACTTCATGACAAGGCTTTTAATTTATTAACTCTAATCATTACAAACCCTTTCAAAGTGGTTGCTGTGACTCCTACTTTACAAATTAGTAAAACAAGGCTAATTTGTTTGCCCATGGGAAAACACTTATTAGTCACCAAAACATTTAATTTGTCACATGTAATTAAAAATTACATTTTAAACTTGTCAGTTGCTATGCATTTTAAATTTGTCTATTTGTTATGCATTTAGATTCAAGTTTTGAGGTCCACAGAAAAATTATATTTTTATAAAGTTGTATTTTTAAAAATAATTTTTTAAAAGATGACTACAGGAAAAAGTGAAATAGATGGATAAATAAATTATCATTGGAATCCAGTTATGAATGTGTATTTTACCTTTTACCTTCTTTCCCTGCTCCCATCCCACACTCCTAAATAATTCAGAATTGATTGCTAGGGATAAACATTTGTGTGTCTTACTATATCCCCTTCCTTCTGCTGTTTCTAGTCTTCCCTACAAATCTACTCTATTGAACTCTGAGCTCTTTTAAGAAAGAAACTATGTCTAATTCATGTTTATTTTCTCAATGCCTAAAAACATAGCTAGAATTTAGTAGATGATCACTAAGGGCTTGTTCCCTTAATTAAGATAATTCGTCATTTAAATCCTTGCATTGAAGGTAGTTTCTCTGAGAGAGTTTTAACAACTAACTCCCCTCTTTCCTACCCATGGTCTGAACAATATGACAATAACACAATTATTATGGGAAAGGACTAGGTTAAAGGATGAACTTTAGTGTAAGAGCCCAATGGTTCTCATAACTAAATCCTAGAATTAAGCAGAATTATTAATCCCCAAGCACAGACAAGACTGGGCCCAAGTTGATTTTATTTGATTTTATATGTCCTCTAAGGGACAGAGATACTAGAGGAACAATAGACAAAAGAGAAAAGAAAGGTGGGGCTATGCCACACATTCCCAGTTATTACTTCCAATATTACCAGTCAAGTAATTCTCTTCACCTCTCAAGGGGGAAATAGAGTTGCAGAGAGACCTGGAGTTACACTATTAAAGCTCCCTTCACAGGAAAAAAAAAATCAGGAATAGAGAAGTTTTCCCAAATAATATTATATGACTTTCATTAGTATCTCAAAATTGAGTGTTAGCTTGTAAGTTAAATGATAAATTGCAGTACCTATTTACTAATGTCAGTTGGAGAGCTCCCCAGAAGTTGAGCACAGCTAAGTAGCAATACATAAAAATGGCACTGTGAAGAGCAGGTAGGACAATTCCCCATTTGCATTTAAGGATACACACACACACACACACACACACACACCCCAAAACCTGGAACCCAAATTGGCTGTGTGTGGGAGGTGGAGAGAAATCAAAATAATGAAGTCCTTCTTGCCACCTCCCTTGGGGTGACTATAGGAGTTCCCTGGAGGAATTGCCAAAACAACTGAGTGAGTCTCAGCGGCTTATGTCAAAAGTAGTTTGGCAGATTTTGAAGCTGATCCAGGAGCTTCCCTAAAATCAGGACACCACATTCTGTGTAAATAGAAAATCTTGGGAGCTGACATTACCTTTACACAGATATTTGTAGGGCATCGTTAGGGATAGACATGGTTTAAATATAATAGACAGTTATTCTTAGATATTAAATGAGCACTACAGTACTATGCTTTTAAATTTATATAGGTTATTTATTTTAGTAGCTGTTTTATGGCTTTAAAGATTAATAAAGAATCTATCAGAAGCTTCTCTATAATAAAAACTAGTATTTATTTATTATGATGTTAACCCAATGCTGAAACTTTAAGGTAACTTCTCAAGGATCTGAATGAACTTAAAAAACAAAAACACATCGTAAAAGGAGGAAAAGTAATACTGAAGTTGGCCTCACAGTGCTTGTAGTCTGATTATATATATATATATATATATATATATATATATATAATCATTACCGTGTATATATGGTAATAAATATAATAAATAAATAAATATAATAAATTAATGGTATATATATATACACACACATATATATATATGTATATATATATGTATGTATATATATATATATATATAGCATGTGGGCTAGTTTCACACAAGGATGAGAAAAAAGAAAACCACAAAGAGGTAGCATGTTATGAAAAGGAAAGAACTAAAACAAAACAAAACAAATAACCAAAAGACATGACATTGGAATGAGAATCAGAGATTCTCATACCGGTTATCTTACAAATCACTTGTGTAACTCTGCAGACTTCCACTTAACTAGAAAGCATGGTAAGGAATTATATTAGAAAAGACTCTTAGAGGTAAACTATTGACATATTCTAATTTTACAGAAGATGCTCCTGAGACTTAAGGGGAAGTGTTTTTCTGAACACACAGTGAGTCGATGGCAGAGCTAGGATTAAGATTCAGATAATCTCACTCCTAGTTTGATTATTTTCCTCTAGATAATCTCTGTGATTCCTTTTTGCTCTAAAATTCTGTGATTATGATAATTTCCTTTTTGGCACTTTTCATCCCTACAATACAGTTAGAGCATATATTCTTACTCTGTCCCATCACTCTGCTTTACACATATATAAGCAGAAGCTCTGAGTATAGGAATAATTCTGAGAACACAGATATACAGTTCATAACTCTCTGCTTTGCATATGCCCCCATGAGAGATGTAATTTCTCTTGGAATAATTTACAAAGAGAGTTAACCTTAAACTGAGTCTATTCATGTACCTACCCTCCTATCTGTACGCTTCTTGTCAACATAGACCAAAACGAGAATCAGGTGACCTTCTCTGAGAGGTGTCTGCATGGCTCTCTTTTAAAGAGAAAAGGAAATACTCCAAGAGAGAAAGTTTTATAAATGTTTGGATTCCCTAGGGCCTGACAAATAAATATTAGTGAATGCATAGAATATGATTCAGTATAATTCTAGAGACTACCTTAAATTCATTATCTATATTTTATAATTCCTTTCCAAAGCCCAGACAATTCCAATGTGGGGTTATCCATCTTGTAAAGAACTGTCCAATTGTACTATTATATTCCTGTTTGGGAACTGGATATTAAGCCCCACCCCTTCACATCCAGGGGGTTTATGACAACTGGCTATCCTCTACTTTGAAGGATAGCAGAGTTATCCCTAAGCCTTATATACCCCTATTAGTTCGTGAACTCCAATAAACGTACATCAGTATTTAGGAGTGTCTTTTTCAATAACAATGGCTAAGTACTGGGAAGATAATTTTTTCCTGGCTCTTGAGTATACCACCTGAAATGTGGGTTCGGAAGTGCCTGGGCATCAACATGTGCTATTTCACAATTCCGTTATCCTTTTTTTTTTTTTTTTTTCCCTCCGATGCACAGTAAAAAGCAGCAGATGCTAGAAATGGCCTCTTTACTCTTCACCTGTGTAAGATTGCCTTGCCTTTTCTAATCTTAGACACAGGCTCCGGAAATATCACCTGGCACATAGCTTCTTAAGACAGGAGGCTGAATTATCCAGTGTGCCTTCCTGCATCCCCTGTGGGGTCAGGGTCTCCCTTTTCCCCTTTCAGTTCAGCTTGGCTTGTTATCTTTGTAACACTTAGCAAAAGATAGCAGATTAAGCCAAGTGCAGAGATAATGAAATATAAATTAGTAGGTTTTCTAGCCTTTATCCACAGCCCTGTCAGAGTGTATTATCTGATAGATTGAGTTCAGAGCAAGTCAGTTAAATTTTCCCTTATCAGAAACTGAGTGTGAAGTGTGGTAATGTTGCAAAGTGCAGAACAAAAATCTCTCTCTTTTGCATCCCATGACCGCTCCAGGCAACATTCTTGGAAACCTCTGACTAGGAAGGAAGAGAAGACCCTGAGATATATACAGTGTGACAAGCCAGGAGGCTATGCTTCTCCAGTAACCATCCTATGAACGGCAGTCGCCTGTGGCTGTGACATTACCACACTTTGCTCAGCTTCAGAAAGGGAAATTTAACTGACGACTGCTATGAACTGAAGCCACAGCCTAAACCAGATAATATACCCTGACAATACTGTCAAGCAAAAAAGGCTGTGTTCCCATTGATTTCATCGCATTAGAGACATATTACCCTGAGCAGTGTGTGTTCGAGGGTATATCGTGCACACTATGGGAATATCAAAGGAAATGCACACTGATTTAGGCAGAAGCAGGCCTCCAGGAGAAGAATTTCCGAGTGGCCTGCCGGAAACATGCAGCATTTGGCAAAGCAGAGAAGGCAATGCTATTGATGGTAATTATAACTTGGTTCTTCGTTTGTATCAACTTGTACCTGCTGGGTGTATTTGAGAGAAGAAACCAGTTCAAATATAGCAAGCACAACACTGAACTTCCCCTTTTCTTTTCTTTCTTTCTTTTTTTTTTTTCTTTTAGAAAGATAGCAGATATAGTATAAAACATTCAGGGAACAGGGAGGGAAAATTAATTATTCAAATCATCCCAAAGATGACTAAGTTCTGTACTTCATTCAATTTGCAGATACAGCTCTCCGGAAGTTTCTTATTTTACTATATTTTATTTTATTATTAGTTTCAGGTATACAGTATATTGGTTAGACATTTATATAGTTTATAAAACAATCTCCCTAATTGTGCTTTCTCTCCTCTGGCTCTCCACCTAGCCATTACTCTCTGGAAGTTTCTTATTGTTTTAACTATCATGTATCAGCACCTTTTACAAAACAATGTCAGCACATGTCCACTCAAATAAATATGCATTCCTATTTCAGCTGACTCATTTGGCAAACACAAAAGGAATTGGAGAGAAGCAAAAGTTATAGTAATATCTGACAAATTTTTTTAAATGAAGTGTTTTTAATGTTGTTTGTGAGTGCTTGTACAGATCAAAAGGGCAAATAAAGAAGAAATCAGCAGAAAGAAATACATCTTTATTTCTCATAAAGTCAAAAATTAATTTCTAAAATTGTCTTGAGACTCAGGCTCAAAAATTATTTTATTAACATTTTCATGAAGAAAGTGCTAAATAATCTCCAAGTCATGCTTCCTAGATATTCTTTTCTTATATCTTTTAACTTTAAATTCTTCCACAATGCTGTTCTTGGGATCATTTGTTTCTCTCATCACTCTGATCATAATTTTTTTCTTCTTCTGAAACTTTCATTTATTTATATAGTCTGAGTTTCGGACAGCTGTGGCTCACCTTTCTCTTTAACTACAGGCTACTGACATATGGGTGGTAGTCGACATCTAAGCCATAGTTATCCTCATCCTTTGTTGGGCTTAGTACTTTCCAACTCTGAGCTCTTTCAAACTAAATGATCAATATGCAGGTTAATGATTCATTGTCATAAGTAAATATCCAGGAAAAAAAAAAAACACATCATAGAAGCTGCGTAGAACTTCCTAAAGGAATGGTTAAATCATATTCAGGGAGGTTGATTTGTTTTTCAAAAGCAGTTTTGATGGCATCAATGTTTCTTTGATTAGAATAATAGGCTAGAAGCAGGGGAAAAGAGCACATGGTGAAGAGATTCAAGTATGCTTAAAACAATTCATAATTTGTTTCCCTATCAATACTGGGAAACAAAGTGTGATCACTCTTTCCTCTAGCTCACTGAATAGAGAGGAAAATAATCTGGAAGGTTTGGGCTCAGGTGACTACTCTTCCCCATTCTGGAGCCCTCCAGCACATTTCTGCCATCCATGCACACTTTTACTGAGTTCTTTACTTTTTGATATGAAAAATTTATACATAAGCAAATAAAGCACACTTAAATTATTAATATAAAATTATATTGTTAATATATTATTAATTAAATGATTAATATAAAGATCGCTATGTTAATATAGAGATTCAATCATTAATATGAAGAATCGAGATTCACATCATGGTGAATTATATAATTTATGACATATTTTTCACCTGATAAAATTTCAGTTTTTTTGTATTACTTTCTATGTTCAATATTAAAGGTGGTACATGTGCTTTTTTTCTTACCATTACCGGATACATTCTCTTATGCCCCTTTATTTCTAAAGTTTATTTTCAGTTTGGTGTGTCTCTTGTACAGCTGGATCTTTTTCTCTTTTTTTTAGCACATTCTGTGTTCTCTTTTAAATATTTTAATTACCACTATACTTGAACTTATCTTATCCCCTTTTATCCTATACTCTCCTATTGTTCCCCTACCCTACTCCCACTCTTCTTCTCTATGGTTACACTGACAGATTTTTCTTTTTCCTTAAGTGTTACAGAAACTTTGCTCCTATACAGGTTATGATGGTTACCATTAAATTTTGAGCAAACTCATTAAAATAGTACCAACATCTAGGTAATATCTGTAACCTTCCTCTTCCTTCATCTTCAAGTATACTGAGAGCTAGCTGCCCATGCTTGTCTCAGACACCTGCCAGATCTTGGATTTTATTTACGAAATCTTGGATTTTACTCTCCAGTTATACTTTTGAATTTTGGATGAGTGTGTTAGCATGAGGAAATCATACTGTGTGTGTTGGTGTACGTAGTTAATTTTGATTAGTAAAGTATATCGTCCAATAATCTTTGTTGGAAAGTATGCAAATGGTAAGCTTTCTGAATTCACAAATATCAAAAAAATTTCTTTTTTACCTTCAAAACTGAATGTAGTTTTGATTTGATATAGACTTCTAGGTTTAAAATATTTTTTTCCTGTAGAAATTTAAAAATACCGTACCATTTACTTCTAGTTTCTCAGGTGTCCATTAATAAATCTGTTCTTCCTCTCACCCTCATTTCTTGTTCCTTTGTAGGTGACATCATTCTCTAAAGAAGCCTTTGTGATTTTTCCTCCAAATTTTTAGAATTGAGTGAAAGGGTTTTGTTACAAATTCTGCTTAGAGCATTGGGTTGAAAGTGAAATATATCTTTGGAAATCATTTATAGATTCAACAACTATTTATATGTACTTTTTTTTTTTTTGGTCCAACAGTAAGGAATATAATATTGAACAAGATAAACATAGCTCCACTCTGGTTAGATTCACAGTTTCCTGAGAGTAACAGACATTAACAAGTAAATTATCAATTTGTATATAATTACACTTTTGATAAGGACTACAAAGGAAAGCATAATATGCAATGAGTATAAAATGCTATAAGCAGGGCAGAGTAGGGATTAGAGGACAAGTCAGAGAAAGCTTTGCCCAAAAAAATAATATGTGATGCTGCACTTGAAACATGAGAAGTTAGGTAGGTAGTGAGGTAAGAGGAGGAGAAAGTAAGAAGATTTACAGCATTTAACCTCTTCTAATAATAGTGAAAACAACATAATTAAGTGAGAAACTAGACAAAATTAAGATGCTTAAATAAAAAACATTTATTCAAGCTATTATTTATAATACCCTTTATATGCTAAAATTCCACAAAAGATTTTATACTAAGGCCTTTTCTATAGGATGACACCAACAACAGAAGACCTGGTGTTTTAAATCATCGTAACTGCTAAATTATAACACAGCACCGTGGACTCAGTGTTTTGTGCTCTACAAAACAATTTCTCAAACCTGAAAGGAACTTTTACTAACTCTTTATGCCTAGGAGACATAATAATATTAGTGTTTACTTCCCACTTATAAGGCTGGCATATGTAAAGCTATGACTCGTTTCCCAACAGAAAACCACTTAAAAGAAAAAGACTAATAAAGCAAGAATCTTAGTTACTCTCCCGACTAAAGCTGGGGAGACTAGACTAGATAACTTTGCAAGAATTTTGTCAGTTCTACAAGTCAAACACATAGGGCTGGGGTGTTAGAATCTATTCTGAAATTAAGTTTACTTGTGTTCTTTCTTTCCTGTACTGTAAAGGCATGTTCCTAGAGGTGTAATTGTACGGTACTGGAACCAGAATAATAAGGAATATAACGAAGTGACTTTACGAGAGTGCAATTCCAGAATTTCTCAGACATATCTGTATTCAAAATTAAGTTTACAATTTTAAAATAATGTAGTGGTAACATAGTACACAGAACGAGGTCAGAGAGTCAATTATTTCTTTACTCTATCCCCCTGTCTTTCTCTATAAGGTAGAATCGAACAGGTCATAAATAGGTGAAGAGGTGAATTTGGCTTTCTGCTCTCTCACTAGACATAATCACAGGAGTCACAAGGCAAAATCAATGGCTGTGATGACAAAAACCCTATAATTGTGGCATAATCTATTTATTGTTATTCAACCTAGATCAGTAATGCTTAGTTTTAGAATGTCACATAATTTTTTAATTTTAAATAATCATAATATGTGCCCCATTGAAAAACAATTTTCTCTTTCCATTTTAATAAGGAGAAATGTAGTAGGAGCAAACCCCTCAATTTGTTCCATCTGTTATGTTCATGTGACTGTATTCTTTTTTCCTTTTTCCTTTTTTTTCTCACAGATCAGCAAGATAAATCTAACTGCCTAGCTGCAGAAAAAGGATGAAAGGGACTCCACTGTGAACTGAAGTTTCAGTTGAGATGCCTTATACTGGCTGATGTTCTGAAATTAGCATGAAACAGCACCAGAGGAAACAGGGATTCTTCAGTGTTGTACAAAGGACCCTGTGAACTTTCCAAATGCCTGAGATCTCATTACTGACAACATTTTTTGCCCTCCAAGTTTTCACGTGGTGACCTTATGGCTTCCATTGGAGCGCAAATGCAGATTTCCTCTCCAGTGAAATGGCATGAACAGAGTGAAAAACACAGTCTTTAAGAAGGCAAGCTGTGTACCACCGACATAATTAGGAAAGCTGCTTGGGAGGAGAGTGGTGGACATCTAATGAGCTAGCAAGGATAAGGTGGAAAAATGAGAGCATGGTTATGTAGTGGAAGCACTGCTTGAGTTTTCTTTTAGGTAGGTTGAAAAACAAAATATTAAGCCTGCTGAAGCCCTTCCAGAGTTTGAGGATTAAAAGCTCTAAGGAAGCTTATGCCTCTGTAGAAAGGGAAGAGAGAGAAGGGAATATTTTGCCTTCGGTAGTGGTATCTGATTACTACTCCTCTGACCCAAATTTGCTTAGAAAGGCAGTATCAGTGTCAGCGAGAAAGAGTCACAAAAAATGTTTTTAATAATTTCAATATAGAACACAGTATTTTAGTCAGGCCATGTGACATATTTTGATAAAAGCTCAAGAAGGAATTTAAAAACAGGTATCTGTCTTTAAGAATAATCATTACAAAGTCAAGGACTCTAAACGCATTGGATTTTAGAGCCCTAAAAAATTTATATATATTCTGGAGTAGCTGTGTGAGTTTAGACGAGTTTTCAAAGTTCTCTAACCCTCCGATTTCTTATCTATATAAAGACAACAATAGTGGGCCCAATTTCAAAAAATTTTTCTGTGAAAATTAACTAAGATAATACATGTAAAACAAAAGAGCACTATTTCATAACAATGAATATTAGCTGTTTGTGTTGTCAATAGAGATGGTGAGGATCTAAACTAAAGCAGTGGTAGTAGCAATGGCATTTGAAAAATATTTGGGTAGCAAAATTAGGAAAATCTGGAAATTCATTGGATATGTGTACAACAGAGGAAGAGAGATCAAGGTTAATTCCCAGAATTTAATAGGGAAAGCTGAGTAGATAAAATGTCATCATTTGAAATGGAGAGTACCAAAGAGGAGGAAGATTGAATGGGGAAGATGACGAAGACCTCTAGTTGAGAAATTCCTAGGTCCCCGTTGATTATTCCAGGGCAAGTCAACAAAGACCTTGGTCTTAGAAGATAGACAGTCCTTGAACAAGACAAAAATGGTTTGATCCCAGAGCATGTGGAGAATCTGGTAATTTTAGTGAATTGGAAACAAAGGATTACATAGGATCAAAGATAGAATGATTAATGGTGTCAAGTACAACTAAATTGTGAGCTCCATAAAGGAAGAAAATGTAGTGGGTGTTTGCTGGTTTTGATTACCCAGCTTCCAATCATTTTTCATCTGGTAAAATACCCCAATTTTCCTTTAGGGAAGCACCCTATCCTGTTTTCTTTTTATAAATTTCCACCCCAGCTTATATCACTCGGTACACCAAATGTCTTGGAAGCACTGATTGATTTAGCAGTAGACACCAATTAAGTCCAACCAGAGTAAATTCTTAAACTTTTCAGTGGAAATTGCACAGAGACACATTCTTGCCTACTGGACTTAAACCTTGAAAAATATGAGCTGGAAGCTCCCAAATGAGCTACATGAAACTAATGTACAAAAAATAGAGAAGGCTAATCTGAGAGAAGTAAGAAATGATAATGATAAAGAAAGTGGGGGTGGGAGAGGAAGGGAAAAGAGAAGGGTAGAAAAATATTTTAAAAAGAGGAAAGAACAAGAAAATAGGAATTGGAAAAGGAAATAAAATTATTTTGAGCATCTACAAAATTTCCTATCACTGAATTAGTAGCTTTCATATAGATTATCCCATTTAAATATTAAAAATCTTGTGAAGTAGCAAACAAATGAAATGGCTGAGGCTCAATCTCAGATCTAACTCCAAAATTTGCTTATTCACAACCTCATGCAGTTTCTTATAAGATATAAAAACTAGTATAATATTTTTAGCATTTTTTTAATATTCAGTATGCAAGATAGATTTGGTTGGTACTGATGATAATAATAATATACTAATATAAGATATACTTGTAAACATAGTGCTGTGAAATTTTATTCTGAAAATAAAATGTCTAGTTTGTGTATTGGAAATGCAATAATTAAAGTTTAGAGCTCTAAGAAAAAAACTAAATTTTTTATAGTGGTATCTTTAATTCTTAATTATTACCATCATATTCCTTTGTCATTTAAATTATTCTCTGAACCCTGGGTAATAGAATTTTTTTATGCCAGACAAATAGCAATAAATTCTGATTATATTTATTTCACCAGTTGTTTAGCTTCAGGGAAGTGGCAGTAGAGAGACTATGAATAAAGTAGTATAGGATAAAGGGATCAACAGAAAACAGATCATTTTAAATTACTCAAATTATGTAGATTGACATTATTAAAGTTATTATTAAAGCCCAACAAATCCAATCCATGCTCCTATTTATTATCACATTTATATTACTAGGAGGTTGTTCAAGATATACATTATATCATCTAGTAAAATTTATAGTATAGTTTTATTAAAATACTAACAAAATTTATAGAAAATATTTGTTTCATAGCTTTTTTTCTGTCATTCAGAAAATGTTTAAAGGTGGCCCATTAAAAAATACCTCGTTCACTTTCTGAGACCCTTGTATTTCAAAAACATGTTTAATGCAGATTTTCTGAGAATGTGTCAGGGTTAGGTCTTAGAATCTTCCTAGATTAGTCAACTAAAGGGTTGAACGTCATATGAGCTCAGTTGCGCACCCCAAAACTCCACAATCCTGAGTATTAAAAAGTAGAGTATATAATATAATTCCCAGTATTTCACTTGCCAAAAAAAAAAAAATGGTATTCATTTCATACATCAACTTTCTAGAGTGGCAAAAATGATTATAATGAGCACCTGTTGATTTGTCTCTCCAAACCACCCACCCAACACTCACTTTGTCTAGTACTAGAGAACTTTTATCCTGTGGAAAGTCCACACCATGTGGCTCAAGCATGTCTGATCCTTCTACCACTACAGGGGCAGAGTTGACTCAATGTGATCAATCAGAGTAACAGAGTCGCCAAAATACAGTCAGCCAAACTAAGTCAAACAAAATCTTTTTTATATTTTAGTAAAAGATAGTGGCCATTTGGCTCACTTTTGAAGAGGACTTACATTAGAAAATGAAAGAGTGTGAGATTTGAAGACATCTTCTGAATAGACTGATCCAGACAAAGCTGAATCCAGTAGCACCCCTTCAATTTTCCATTTATGAAAGGCAGAAATTTGCTTATTATAACTTGTAATCAAAAAGTGTCTTGACTAAAATGGATAGAACTAGTTGAAGTGCTGTTAAAATTTTTTTCTAAGCACTTTCTAAGGACTGAAGAACTTTACAGATCAAAATTATAAGTAAGATACTGTCTCAAGTATTTCTGCCTCACTAATTAGAAATTATGCAACCACATATCACTGGTGACCTTAAAAGGCACCAGCTATGACATTAGCTTAAGAGCCATTTTTAGTTGTATAAAAATTTCTGTGTTGGAGCTTATTATAGAACAATTATGTGTGTTTTATAAAGAAACTAAAGTCTTAACATGTTTTAAAAGCACATTAAAGAATTTTTGTTTGCTTTCAAGATAATTATAAGATATATCTACATATTGTCAAAATTTCGAAAATGCAACTTAAATTGCAAGTGCAAACAATGTTGTTTTTTAACTATTTATATCCTTGAACTCTTGCCTCTCACTCCTCCTCACTTTGCTGCCAAGATGGAATCTGCTGCATTTTGCTTGCTCCTTTTTATAATCAATAATAATTACCAAAGGGGCATCCAAATTTTTTTCTTTTCCTTAGAACTAAATAAGAGCATCAAGAGATTTTGAAAAACTCTCTTAATTTCATCTCTTCTTACTTTAGATTATAATATCTATAGAATTGAACTGTACTCCAAATCAAAAACAATGTAGAAGAGAATAGTTTTCTGAAGGCGCCAGTAATACCATCACTTTCAAGAGAGTTTCTAAATTTATCTTTAAATAAGGTTTAGCCATCTAAGCTATTAGACCACTGTAAATGTTTCAATGTCAATTGAGTTAAATAATCATAAATTGAGCCTTAATTATGTACTAAAACAATGCTAGAATCTAGAATTAAGACACTAATTAAAATATAGTTCCTAAATGCAAGAAGATTGTATCCTAGTGCAGAACACAGATGTGCAAAACAAAATTTACAATATAAGGTGATAGGAATTTCTATAGGAATATGCACAACAGAAATCAGGAGATGGTCAATTCTTCAGGAGGAATAGGGAATGACAGCCTCGAGCTAATATTTAGACTGAGTTCACTAGGGTAAGAGTGTTTCAGTTAGACAAGAGAGGATGTCAAAGGCCTAAAATCATGAAGACTTAGCATGATTTATTTTGATTTATAAATAAGCTGATATTGTCACGAAGTGATACACATTACAAACTAGCTGAAGACAAGACTGGTGAGACAGTCAGCATCCAAGTCAGCAAGAGTCCTTATGTTATGTAGTATTTTGGGACTTTATTCTTAGCGATTAGAGAATGAGACTGACAATGAAGTCTAAAGTAAATATAAAGCTGTTCTCTTCAACATTGATTGTTCTATTGAACAATGGAAAGACACAACCTATTCCTCTGGATGATATTGGTTAAAATTTATAGTTCATCCATGTAATGATATGCTATAGGCAAAATTAAAATTCATTATATGACTCAACCATAGAAATATGCACATGATAGTATTATGAGCTAAAAGAGTTTTCAACACATTATGTATTGAATCCCAGTTCTATTTCATGTATAGACAATTATTATGTAAATGAGAATGCCATTTTTTTAAATTGCCTCTAAAAGCAGGATGTGCCAAGACCATGCCTTCAGAATATTCTATCAACCTCCATTCAAATACTGTGTAACTTTGAGCCATTTACTTAATTTCTCTGAGCCTCAGTTTATTCATCTCTAAATTGAAGATAAATTACTACCCAGTAGGGTTATTGTAATGATTTAATAAAATTATAAGTGTGCATATGTGTGTGTGTGTATGTGTGTGTGTGTAGAGAGAGAGAGACAGAGACAGAGACAGAGACAGAGACAGAGAGAGACAGAGAGAGAGACAGAGAAAGACAGAAAGACGGAGAGAGACAGACAGAGGAATTAATCTCTAGGGGTCAAAGAGAAAATTGGGCATCAGTACCAGACTTTAAACAAACTGAATATTTTGTTTAAAGTTTATATAAAGGTAGTATTTTTCTTACATGTGTTAGTGCCTTTTTGAGGCTCAGTGGTAGGATTTATAGATCACCACTGGGGTTAAAGTAAATAAACATTTTTTTTTTAAATCTGAAAATAACTTCCCATATTAAAGCCTCATATCTCCTCCCTTATTATGTCATCCCAACGGTAGAAGGTTGCATTTTGTGAGCATTATAATCACTGTTTAAAGGAGTCTCTAAAATTAGAAAATCAGCACAATGTCCTATCTCTAGCTGGCACTGAGTATATAGAAATAGCTATTATTTTGATTATAATTTCCACACTTACTATTGCATAATGTTCAAAATCAAATAATTTTAGTATGAAAAAGAGATATTCAAATACTGTCTCCACCATTTAGTAATTCTGTAACTTTGTTCTAGTTAGTAATACAGGTTATGAACCCTGTGTTTCCTTATTTGTAAGGAAAAAGCAGAGTAATAACGATTAAATTAAATCATGGACAAGCACTCAAAAGACAATAATTCTTGAATCACAATTATTAGAGTCAAAAGAATTGTAGAAAAATCTCTAAGTAATTCTAATGTGTATAAAAAATGTTATACAAAAGCTTTCTTTTATTATCTGCTTTAGTAAAATCTATTTTAGGCAAGTACAGTCAGTGTCCAGGCTTAGAACACTTGCAGAAAAACAAACAAGCAAAAACAGACGTTTCACAGAAGGGGACCAAAATAATTAATAGAATGGAGTATAGAACCTAGAATAAAGGTTAAACAATAATGGCTGGTGAATTACTGGGGAAATGAAGATTTATGTGTAACGTTATCAGTGACTTCAAGTAAATAAAGTTTTTGTTTGCTCTTTGTTTTTTGGTTGTTTGTTTGTTTGTTTTAATGAGGGAGGTAATATTTTATGCTTTTAGAGAATTTCAATGGAGTAGTTGTTCATATTAAAGAAAGATGGATTTGAGTTTGCCTCAGATAAATTTCTTTACAATGATATAATACAATAATGAATTACAAAAGGAAATTTAAAAAGCTCATCTCAAGACATCATCAAAAAGAATCATGTTAAATTTCACTATTGGCTGGCTTTATTTTGGGGGAGATGAAGGTAAAAAGAAACCTAGGTTTTTTATATATATATAAGATTTATTCTATTAAGAAAAGTTACTTTCTGGAAAACTCAGCTCTATCATTTACCAGTTGTGTAACTATATGCAAGTTACTTAATTTCTTTGATGCAAAATTCCTTTAAATGAAAAAATACCTTCCTTAGGACATTGTTGTTAGACACATTATTGATAAACATATACATACATACATACATACATACATACATTACATAAATACATTGTAAATGCCAAGCTCATAGTAGTCATTCGAGAAATTGTGTTAAATCATGTTTTTATCTTGTAAGTTTCTCCAGTTAGTTATTATGCAAACATTGTTAGCTGTCCTTGCTTATTTAGAATAAAACGGAAACATAAAGTACACTTAGACTTCACAATAGAAATGTTCCTGAAAAGCTTATTTATAAAATAATTGTTTATAAATGTTATACCTCATTCTAAAAAACTTTGAGCAAAAGTTATACCATAATGAGTAAAGAAGTGTCATGCTTACAAATTACACTTAACATTTCAAGGAAAAGTGTGTGTGTGTGTGTGTGTGTGTGTGTGTACAGAAAATTGTAAAGCAAATGTGGTCAAATGTTTATACACAGGGAATCTCAGTAAAGCACATATAGAAATTCTTTGTAGTTTTTCTGCAGGTCTAACAAATATCTTTTAAAAATTAGCTCCTATATGCCTGTTATATGAAACTAGATGTTTTGTATTTTAGTTTTTCTTAAAGAATATGTGGTACATTTCTTTTTAAGTTTCAAATGTGTCACAAATATTTTGAATTTAAGGTAAGAAAATCCAACATTGGCTAAACTATTGGCTTTTTTTAATTGCCAGAGATCAGAGGTTTTATGAAGCTCTGGAGAAATTAACTTTCTCCCCAACCCATCTCTGTGATGCCTTGCAGAAACCCCGAAAATCGCCTGTCCTGTGGGTCAGATGTTCTTTGAGTCAAACTCCCTGTGGTGGAATAGAGGTTTCAGAGAAGGTACCAGAGGAAGTGTTGTAGCCGCCAGCCCCCGAAAGACACACGAACCACCAGAAATCAGTGAGTTATAGGAAACACACTCTTTATTCAGCCAGCTGGGTCTGCCAGGGGTATGCAGATCCCAAATTAAGCAGCTCCGAAATGTAGAGGTACAGGATTTTTAAGCCCTAAACCACTATTCTTCATCCTGTTTGAACACATAAGTTTATTTTTCTTCTTTTTACTAACTGTCAACCCACAGGTCAGTTGTGCAAGCAGGGGGTACAGAAGCAGAAAGCTTATTGTTAGAGAGTTATGTTCCCATGGGCGATAGCCAAACAGTAATTTTCCAGCCAGCACATTCCCCACTGTCCTTAGTGAAAAATCAAATCCTTGATTGTTCATGTGGAATTTGCTCATAGCCTCTATTTTGTATGACTAAAAGTTTAATAGAATTAATTTTCTTCTTATATATGCAAACAAGAAATTGAGGAAACATGGGCCAAATGTTAACAAGAGGAGGAGGAGGATTAAAGGTCCAGCTACAGCAGATAGGAGGGTTGTTAGCCATGGCGACCAATTGAACATCCTATGAAACCAGTTATCTGATTCTAGTCTTTGTTTTTCCCTGGCATCTAAATTTCTCTGTACTAGTAGTAAGCTTTCTCTAATTATCCCAGAGTTATCGGCATAGAAGCAACAGGTTTCACCTAGAGCCGTACATAATCCGTCTTGTTCTAAGAATAATAAATCTAAACTTCTATTTTGGAGGACTACTTCTGCTAGTGAATTGACTTAAAGTTCTAGCCTGATGAGCTCAATTAAGTTTAGGGGAGTTTTTACCCCAACATAGTAAGGGGATTTTGGGTTTAGGCACAACCAGCAATCTTGTCCTATGTCTGCGGTGGTCTTATTTAAGACCTTGTGTATTGTCGTTAGCATAGTTATTAATGCTCCTCCTGGTTCTGATTGTGGCTGATTGAATTCCTGGGGTTTAATAGCTGTTAGGCTACTACTTGGAGAGGCTAGAACTGGAGTTGGAGTTGCTCTGGAAACAGAAGTTTTCTTGGGCATAAGACTTTGGAATAGTCCCGGAACTAGAAGTGGTTTGTTGGGTCCTATAGGGTTAGCCTTCCTGGGAGGGTCCTTAACCTGTATAGTAAAGTATAATCCTGAATCATACCTGGTTTTATATAATCTAATACCCCGTGTCTGTCCTGTGAGCCAATAGTGTTGTTCCCCAGGGCTACCAGTTTTGATGGTAATCATGATAGAATTGTAAGACCCAAGAGAGCATGTGGAGGGGCTTGGTCCTCTTATTAATCTAATATGATTATCATTTTGTTTTTTATAATTATCTATAGTGGAAATAGTCTCATAACCCCAGTTAGCACAAGAAAATTGGCCTTGGCCCTCACATCCAAGTCTCATATTACCTATGTGGCTAGATATCCCTGGGTAATGTCCTTGAGGACAAATATAGAGTCCTATCTCTAAGAGGCTTTTCTCAGCCGATAATATGCCACAGCCGGGTCCCCTCCTTGTAGCCTAAGTATGCTCCTCCTCCTAGAAAGGATCCTGATCCCAGGTGGTGTCCGGCTGTTGTAATGGCGAGAGGATCTCTGGCAAGCTGGCACAAGTTTACTCGGATCTCTGGAGTACCGTGGCTGGTGATGTTCTGGGCAATGATTTCACCGGTCTCAGTTACTATAAGCTCCTATACTCTAGGCCGGTGTATGTTTCTGTACGCCTGGGCTAAAGAGGAAAAAAGGAAGAAACAGAGGGTTAGACTTATGTATGCTTGAGTCTTAGTCTTAAGGGTCCGTCTTCCTGAGCTGTCCACTCTTGTGAGAGTGATGAATCCATGATGGGATGCCATCTACTTTAACTGCAGTGAGCGTCGTCGGGTAGACAGTGAAGGGTCCTTTCCATTTGGGTTCTAGTCCCTTGGAAGTGAACTTCCAGATCCACACAGAGTCCCCAGGCTAAAACTGATGGGGAAGTCCGTCCATAGAGGCTGAGTGGGCAGCACGAACCCTAGACTAAATCTCCTTCTGTACACTTTGAAGGGCCTGTAAAGACTTAAGTAAGACAAGGTTACGTAGTTCTGCCTTTTTTTCATCTTCTATTCTAGGTACTAAAGGTGGGAGTTTTCCAAAGAAAATTTCAAATGGGGTGAATCCATTAATATATGGAGTACACTTGGCTTGGAGAAGAGCGAAGGGGAGAAGTTCTACCCAGGTCCCACCAGTTTCTAATCCTAACCTGACTAATGTCTCTTTTAGGGTCCAATTTATTCGCTCTATTTGGCCCGAATTTTGGGGCTGGTAGGCGCAGTGGAGTTTCAATCACAAATTTAGGTTGCTAGCCAATTGTTGTGATAACTTTGCTATGAAAGCTGGTCTGTTATCTGACCCTAAAGTTCCAGGGAGACCAAATCGAGGGAGGATTTCTTGTAGTAGTTTCTTAGTAACTACTAAGGCAGTCTCTTTCCTGGTGGGGAAGGCCTCTACCCATCCTGAAAAGGTGTCTATAAAAACAAGTAAATATTTGTAGCACCCCACAGTCAGGGGTATCTCAGTGATATCTACTCTCTAGTGGTCTCCCAGATAAGTTCCTCTTTTCCTGTGCCTACATTCTTCTATCTTCCTCTTCTTTGGATTAACTTGGGCACAAGCCAGTCATTGTGAGGCAAACTCCTCTGCAGTTCTTCTCCCTTCTAACAAGTGAAAGTAGGGGTCTAAAGCTTGGAGCATCTTAGTTCGCCCTAGGTGTTTGTGGTCTGGTGTAGTTGGTGGAGGAGAATCCTTCCAAGGGCCCGCGAGAGCCCGATTTTTCTATCTGGGGTCATCCACCACCCCTGTGGGTTCCTAGTGGCTCCCTTATCTTGAAAATATATGTTCTCTTCCACCATATAGGTCGGAGTCGGAGGAAGTTCTGGATAAGGGACAGCAGTCAGTAGATGTCGTGGGGCCCCACTGGGCTTGTGGCCGCTGTTTTTCCCTCAGCCTTGGGACAATTCCCTTTTTGATACCCTTTACAATGAACAATAGCAAGAGCCTTAGGCATCTATATGGCTTCAAGTAAGGCTAAGATCTCCCCCTTGTTCTTGATGTCCTTCCCAGCTGAAGTCAGAAGCCCTCTTTCCTTGTAGATGGCTCCGTATATATGTTCAGTGGCAAAGGCGTATCGGCTGTCAGTGTATATTGTGACTGCCTTATCCTTTCCCCCTCCTTGTGCCTCTGTGAGGGCAATGACTTCAGCCCTTTGAGCAGAAGTCCCATGGGGAAGAGCCTGTGACCAGATGGTGCCAGTTAGAGTTACGACCACTGCCCCAGCATACCTCCTTCCTTCCTGCATGAAGCTGCTGCCGTCCGTGAACAGAACTTCATTGGCCTCAGGCAAAGGGGAGTCTTTGAGGTCTGGCCACGAGGAACACTCAGCGTCAGTGAAATCTGTGCAGTCATGAACAGGGGTCTCGGGGTCTGGGTCTGGCAACAGATTGGCTGGGTTGATGACAGTAGCTTTGGATTTTAGCCATATGTTTGGGGTCATCCAGCGCCTCCCTGTTGTTGAACACCTTCTGGGCTATCTCGACAAATTGGGACAGGTTCATCCCTGCAAAACCTTCTAATTTTTTGTAATTTACACCAGATATCAGGGGCTGCCTGAGTAGCAAAGGCTACATTAATCGCCCACTGGTTCTCAGGGGCCTCAGGATCAATGGGGGTATATACCCTGTATGCCTCCTGTAGTCATTTAAGAAACTCTCTAGGAGATTCCTGGTGGTCCCTGAGACTTCCAAATGTTGTAGCCACCAGCCCCCGAAAGACACACGGACCACCAGAAATCAGTGAGTTATAGGAAACATGCTCCTTATTCAGCCAGCTGGGTCTGCCAGGGGTACGCAGACCCCAAATTAAGCAGCCCTGAAATGTAGAGGTACAGAGTTTTTAAGCCCTAAACCTCTATTGTTCATCCTGTTTGAACACGCAAGTCTATTTTTCTTCTTTTTACTGTCAACCCACAGCTCAGTTGTGCAAGCGGTGGGTACAGAAGCAGAAAGCTTATTGTTGGAGCATTATGTTCCCATGGGCGATAGCCAAGCAGTAATTTTCCAGCCAGCACAGAAGTCTTTTATGTGTCTCCATACACCCTGAAGTGCCCACTATACATTTATTCCTAGAATCTCAAATGGGAAATGCAAAACACAGCTGGAAATGAAGTTTGATTAGAAGGTGCTTTTGCTTTCCTTTCCATTTATCTCTTACTCTCTTTGGCTTATTTGAGTGTAGTCTAAATCCTATCATTCCATTGTATTACTTATATAGCATTTTCATAGTGTTTAGTGAACCAGTTTGTTTCTCTTCCTCTTTCTTCAAAAGCAAACTAAGTTTGAAATCAAATCAGAATTAATAAGTATTAGGAGATGTCAATGCTATCAAATACAGAAGGAAAGAGAGGGAAGTAGATAAAACTTGACAATATTTATATATAGGAAGGGATGGGAAAATAGAGAAATGAGAAAGACAGGTAAATTATGTCTGTCTCATCACATCCATTCCTCTCCCATATGTTATATATCACCTCTAGCAATTACCATACTCCAGCTCCAAGATAGTGGGAAGCAAAGGATTTCCTTAGAGACTGTGGCTCTGCACTGGTTCTTACCTCTCCTTTGCAACCCTACATTTAGAAAAAGAAAAAAAAAAAAAAACACTCAATAGCAACCAAAAGTTCACATTGGACTACTTGTTCCTCCTCCAGGCCTTATTGCTTGGCAGATTTTTTTCTAGCCTATAGAATATTTTAGCGTTAATTCGATCATGGTTTCTATCACATTCTCTTACTAATGTACTAAAAAAGGGAATTCACAGAAATTCAGGGAGTGCCATCAGCGACATTTTCACATATGTTAAAGAATATGATAATGGATTGCAGACTAAGTTGTTCAACTAATTTAGTTCGTTGGGTGTTAACAGAGATTAGTCATAGTGTCCAAATGTGTATGTATGTCAAATTTTTAAAAAATCAAATTCTTAACATGTAGGTCCCAGATTTGAACCATTTTACTGACTCTGTATCCATAAAAATCTCCCTATTTTTCCATGCACAACTCTATCCTCAACTCCTAGCCCCAGTACTTGTTCAGTTGTGGCTCATTAAGATATGTGTAAGTTCCATTTCATAACTTAGAATATAATTTTCATTATACATAGCATAAATGTGTTTACGAGGACACATTAGAGCTGCACATTTAAATCAAGTTATTTTGTCCGAATTGGGCCCCTCTAAAAATTTATGTTCTCATTTCTGGAGAATAAGTATGAGGTTAAGCTTGCCATATAATTAGCAATCACGTGTAGTATTCTGAGGAGCTTAATTTCAGAAGGATCTTATGAGCCAAGAATGACTAAGAATATATTTTAAATAAAATAAACTGAATGTAATTGGAGGCTTTCAAAAAAGGTTCAAAAGATCAAGAAATTGTGTTTATGCAGGATAAGTGTATTATGCAGCTCAGGATGTCATAAAAACAAGACTATAGATTGGATGATTTAAACAACAGTAATTTATAAGAAGTCATTGGGCTTGCAGATGGCACCTACTCTGTGTATCCTCCATATCCTCACATTTCAGGGAAAAAGAGAGCAAGCTCTCTGCTATCTCTTCTTATAAGGGCACTAGTCCTATCACGAGAGCTCTACCTTCATGTACTGATCTAAACCTAATTTCTCAAAGGCCCAATCTCCAAATACCATCTCTTTGTGGGTTATATATAAATTTTGAGGGAGGGAGACACAATTAATTTCACAGAAATAAGCTAGAATTAACTGTGTTCTGGTAGAAACATTATACCACTGACTCATCTAGAACTCAGTGGATTCTGGAAGTCTGATGTCTTTTCACAATTTGCTACTGCTCAGCCCCTCACTCTCATCCTTTTTTGGGCATTCAGTCTAGACTTAATAGTGTAGACCACTACATTAATCAATACTCAATTTCATATTTTTGTTGAACCTTTGGGGTAGGGGATCCTTCCAGCTTTTTATTATCTTCACATTTAATAAGCTTGCTTTTTATATGTTCATCTAAGTCAATAACTAAAATAGTAAATATAAAGGAAAGAAGGGAGGATTCTAGGGTCTATCTATGAAAATTTCCTTATGTGTTATATAAACCCATCATCAATATCCTTTGGGTTCTGTCATTTAATAAGTCCACCAGCTACAATTATATATATTTTATATTTTATCTTAGCCATAAAATTGTCAGATATCTTGTATAAAATGCCTTCAAAATTCCAAGTATACTGTATCTACATCATTTTTGGACCTCTCATTCCAGTAACCCTGACAAAAATTTGAAATGAGATAAATTAATATATTTTGCTCATGGTAAATTATGCTGACTCTTTTTGTTAAATGTTCTTCTTTCTAACTGTGAATATATCCTAATATAATTCTGATCCGCAATGGCATATAGTTTACCTTGACTATCTACAATATTTATGCTTCAGAGAAAGGTTCTATGATGAAAAATGTTGCTCATATTTTCTTTTGGTACATGCAGATTTAATTTATCTAATTTCTTTCCATAACATGATTTTCCAAGTAACTTCTGCATTGCTTGAAACCGGACTCAACACTTAAGATGCTCTTCAAAAGTGGTAATAAAAAGAATAGGTGAATAGCATTCTCTTATGAAGCAGCTAAAGGAGGTTAGTTTTTAGGTACGAGAGAAGCAACTGCTGAAGGACTTTTAAATAAAAGTTGTAAGTACTCAGGAGGCAGAGCAGGTTGAGAATGTGCAAGACAGCATCTAAAAAAAAAAAGAAGGGAGAAACAAAGGGAAGATTCAGAAGAGAATCAGGGAAGACGGACAGTGTTGGTTCAGTTATAACTTAACAATCATTAAAAGTTTGGTGGAAAGCAAAAAATACCAAGGGCACAAATTGAATTGGGTAAAGATATTCTATTAAGAGAAACATAACCAAGTGGCGAGATAATTTTTAAACATTTTAGATTACAAATACACAGTAGATATAAAATTGTGATTAACTGTGTCTTGTGAGGTTATTATTCTGAGTAAATTTAAAACTATAGGATGGTAAGGTGGACTTAGAGAAGATCGACACACCTGATATTAGCCTTCAGAACCGTGTTAATGTAATTTCATTTGTAGCTTGACCGTCTACCCCTTACTTCATCTATAGTACTTCTATTGTCTTCTTTTTAACTTATTTTTCACAATTAAGATTTTGTAAGAAAAATTAATTGTTCAGTGGAAATGTTTGTAAGTCATTGATTCTCTACCAAACAGCCTCCGACTCACTATTCCAGTTAATTTCTTGTGCGATGTAGCTCAACTCTCGCACTCCTATCCCAAATAATGTTTAGGTTCATATTTGCATACTAAGAAATTTGTGAAGATAATTTGCTAAAGAAAGAGATCATCTACTTTATTTTTTAATTTAATTTTTATTAAAAATTATTGGAGTGACACTGATTAATAAAATCAAATAAGTTTCAAGTGTACAATTCAATAGTATGTCGTATATATAGTACAAGGTGTGTTTACCACCCCAAATTAGATTTCTTTCTGTCACCAAATATTTAACCCCTTTTACCCTTATCTACTTCCCCCATCCGCCCATCCTTCCCTCTGGTAACAACTAATTCACAGTCTGAGGATCATCTACTTTAAATTTCCAGAATTTAATGGCAGAGCACCTGAGTGCTATCTGAAATTGATTTTTGAATTCTTAGAAAGGTTCCCTCCAGCTGCTTACAGCAAAACCCTACATATCCTGAGTTTTATTTTACCTTTCCAAAACATCAATTTATAACTACAGGTGTAGGTTAAAAAAAGAAAGAAAAAAAAAACAACTGGTATCATAGAGTTGTTCCCCAATCATCAAAACCCCATTTTATTGACAAATTCTATTGATTGCTCAGTCCTATTATCAATCTGATGAGAGTACATAGAGCACAGATCTAAAATATAACTCTTCTATCACCTTGTATAAATCACTTTTGCTCACCTTCAAAGGTAGGGGTTTATGGAACCTACAGTTAGAAAAGAAGCAGAAGGAAAGTAAAAAGTCCTTACCTTTAGCGGGGAAAATCCACTAGCTTATTGTCTATTCACCAAAGGAACATGATTCTCTCCTCTATGGACTTAAGTTCCCAATTAGATTTATGGTAACAATATTTGCTGGGTCTCTAGATTTATGACTAAGTCTGAAGTTGCACAGACTGCCATTTACATTTCTTTAGAAGACTTTTTAACTGTAGTTCTAACAACTGCTTTTGAGCAAAGGCAAATTAGGTAACTTTGAAGATCAAAGTCTTGCATTTTGTGATTCTTCCTTACCATTACTATACTATGTGTACCTGACACAGCCTGAAGATACACCATGATATACCATATGTGTTTAAGGGTAAAGAACAAAATAAACTGAAGGAATTGACAGTCACCTTAAATATACCAATTTGTGTACAACTGTTAACTTTATTTCTCCTTTTCTTCAAGAACCAGAAGGTGGCATCTGACTACTTATTTTAATATTTGACTTTATTCAAATACAGTCTGCTTAGATTGAGGATTGAAACTTATTTTTATTATTAAATATAAGATTAACTACAGTAAATTAACCCTCTGGAGATTTTTTTAAAAGATCCAAAGCAAGATATATGGAAAGGCAATAAGGCCATCCAGTCTCAAATTCACAGAGTAGATCAAAATTGTCTTCAAATGATTATGATGTAAATATTTTTATAAAACATTTTAGAGTGATTCAAACTGTTTAAATAGTAGTAAGACTATTAACATTGGAAGCTAAGTAAAAGTAATATATTTTAAATTACTATGATGGACTTAAATTTCAGAGATCTAATTGAATCTTAGATCTAGAATTGGGGAGAAATGCAAGGAAATGACCTCTCAACTTAGAAGGCCCATTAACTTTTCTTTTCACCTTAGAGAGCCTATTTTCTTTTACTGTAACTTATCGATCACAATATTTATAACATTGAGGGAGAATAGAGAAACATAGATGAAATGTTTTAAAGATGTTTCTCTTTTTATAATTTCATTGCACTTCTAAATATTCATTTATTCATTGAAAAAAACACTTTTTGTTGCTATTCTGCACAAGCCTCTGTGGTAAGCATGTTGGATATAAAGAGAAATGAGTCATGGTTCTTGTCCTCAAGTCACCCATAATACAGCTTAGAAGGCTGTCACAAAGGGATAGTCAAAATTCAGTGCAGTGAGGACAATGATAGACAAATGCAAAATTATGACAAAAGCTCAGAGAAAGTTATCTTCTGAGGAATACAATGAGAATAAGTAGGGAAGTCAAGGAAGAGTTCCTAAAGAGCTCGACTTAAACTGAATCTCAGAACATTAGCAGGAACATTAGCAGGTCTGTTAAGAAGGAAGAAGTGACATTCTAGGCAAGAGACAGCAGAAGTGCTAGAGGATGAAGCTGGCAGGTGCCATTTACAGAGATCCTCATATGCTATATTCTGATATTTACCCTGTAAGAGTTAAGACTCCTTTGAAGGGTTTTACACCAATAGGTGACATCAAATTTCAGTTTTAAAAAGATCATCCTGGTGGCATAATGAAGTTAATCACAGCAGGTTAAGACTGGAGGCAGCCAGATGAGTTATTAATCTATTGCGTGAGATGATGAGAGTTAAATCAAAGCAGTGTTAAAAGGACAAAGAGAAGGGAACCTCTCCTAGAGCAATTTGAGTGGGAAAATTGGCAAGATTTCATAAGTCCAGTACAGTGTAGAAGAAAGGTGGGGTCTGTAGTGACACCCTGATTTCTTGTATAGCTACCAGATAGAAAGCAATATTATCAAATAAGACAGAGAATATAGGAGGAAGAAAACAAATGAGCTCACATTTAGAAATACTGAGATTGAAGTGCTTGCAAGACATCCAGGTAGAGATACTTAGTTGGCAAATGAATATAGATTAACCTGTAGAGGTCCAGATTAGAGACACTGAGTTGGAAGTCTTTAGTAAAGATTGGAGATGATGTGAGAATGCCAAGTTCTCTCAGAATGTGACCAGGAAATTAGGGGCTCAAGAAAAATCTCTGGTGAGTTTCATCTTGCAACAGGTAGGCAGAAAAAGTTCCCAGGGCAGCAACTGAGAGGTTAATATCAATTTTTCAAAATTATCCACTAGATTTAAAGAGAGTGTTTATTGACAATTTTAATAGTCTGAGTTTTCCTTTTAAAAATGGCAATGAAATCCAGTAAGTGTCAGGTGTACAATAGTTAACCAATGTCAACAATAAAAAAAAAAGAAAAAGGCAGGCGGCGCGGCGCACGCGCTGAAAAATAGGCGGCGGAAAAAGAAAACTTGAAATTGAAAATTGAAAAAAAAAAAAAAAAAAAAAAAAAAAAAGGAAAAAAAAAAAACTTTCCACGGTTTTACAGGATTTGCAGCAGCAGCAGCAGCAGGCAGCAGCAGCAGCTTTGGCCAGAGCAGCAGACACCTGCACACACACCCCACACACACACACTTACACACACACACACTGCACACACCCACACAGAAAAGAAAGAAAAGAAAAGAAAGAAAGAAGAAAGAAAGAAAAGAAGAAAGAAAAGAAAAGAAAAGAAAGAAAAGAAAGAAAAGAAAGAAAAGAAGAAAGAAAGAAAGAAAGAAAGAAAGAAAGAGAAAGAAAGAGAAAATGGCAATGAGGGTTGCAGATATTTAAAAGCTTAAAGTGTAAGACCCACAAATTATAAATTTTAGGTATCCCTGAATGTTTCTCTGCCTGAATTTTTATTTCTAAACAGAAATTCTAGTGAAGTTATTAATATTCTTCTTACAAATGAAAGTTTCCTCTTCAAACACACATATATATATATTTTTGTTTAAAGCCCTAAAGATTTTTTTAGAGTGGCAGTGAAAAATTGGAAGAACTTTGAGAGTTTGGCTGCAGTGGAACAAAATACAACAACAGGTTTATTACCAGATGAAGAAAAATAATAAACGAATTGCTCCCTGCTTTATTAGTCAGGGGTTAGATGTATATAAATGACCATATTGCAAAATTCTACACATGAAGACAAATTGAACAGTTTTCCTTTGGAAAATCAGTTATACGTTTCTAGTGCGTACTATTTTTCCACAGTTAAATCTGTGTTCCTGTCCTTGTCATTTCACATCTGGTATTCTAAAACCCATTCCTCACCACCTGTCTCAGCCTTCTCTTCAATCTGTCTAAAATCTGATAGCTAAAATCATCATTAAAATTTCTTCTTTAACCACAGTACTTTCTTCCCTAAGGTTACTTTTCAATGTAATTATTAGGTCTTAAATCAACATTTTCTGTGAGCCCTCAGGAACATCCTGGTAACATCTTTTTAGCCTCAAATGAGATAGTAAGACCTAATATATATATTTTAATTGTAACAAATGATAATTTATCGTGCTGTGCACAATTAAGACAGAAACAAAAATAGTAATACATAGAATATGTATAATTATTAAAATTTTTTAAAGCCGTTCCACCTTATTCATTTTATTACCTTCTATCCTTTGATTGATGTTATTCTCATCTTAAGATAAAAGAAACTGAGACTCAGATAGTTTAAGGGCCTTATACAAATTCTTTCAAGCTCAGAATGAATACCAGTGTTCTCAACTATCTATCCAGTACTTTCTCTGTTAAAGTAAAAATGGTATGCTTAACACTCCCTGGTATTAATGCCAGAAAGACAGGGGACCAACATCATTGTGTGTCTATAGCACATCTGGCGCTGAGCTAAATAAATTAGACAATAATTTTCCTTAATCTTCTCAAGAACCCATCATTTCTTTTTTTTCTGAGGACTAGGACACAGATAGTATAATTCCAGTAATGTTACTGATTATATAAGTAATAAAGTAGTACAATTCATTTCATAAGTAATAGAGGAATCATTTGAAACTTTCTTAATCCAGAGTCTGAGCTCTTTCCACCTAAGTGCACTATCTCACACAATAAAGGCTATCACCATATGTCCTAGTTACACAATAGGCTTTTATTGAGTGGCTATTATGTTACATATGTTTCAGACGGTAATACAGACAGAAAAAGCCATCAGCCCTGACCTTGAGAAGCTTCCAGTCCAGGAGAAATCAGAAACAAAAAAACACAGCAGAAAATACAGGACAGTCAATCACAAATAGCCAACTAGTCTTTAAGCTATAGCCAATCAATGATTTCCTTACCTTGCTTCTGCCTTTTCTCTATAAAAATCTCTCCCTGAGCTTCTGTCAGTTGAGTGCTCCTAACCATTTCTGGTTTGGCAATGCCTGACTTGAATCAATTCTTGCTCAAATAAACTTAAAATTTATAATATGCCCCAGTTAATTTTTAATGAGAACAACCAGAAGAGATCTATATTCTAGATAGTGTTGTGAGTATAGTTGAGGCTTTAATTTCTCTTAGACATTTAACTATCTTGAAGGAAGACAGCCTAAAGGAGACACTGTTCAATGGAGAAGAGTAGGGCCAAGGGATTGATGGAGAAATATATATCTAGAGCCCTGATGACATTATGAACCTCTAGATTGTATATTCCTCAAACTTCTCTGTTAGCCAAAATGTCTTCTTCTGGGGTAAGCCATTTTGATTTGGATTTTCCATCTTTGCAACTAAATGATTTTTTATTCATATAGAGTTTAGAACCAGAAATAGTGTACTGAGAGAGATTGAAGTTAACATATGGAATTGGCTAAACTGAATTAGGGAGAAAGGTAATGAGGACTGTTATCTGGAGCTGAGCAACTGACACTCTTTATTACATGGTATGAAAACACCTTGTAAAACTCGTAGCAGTTGTACCTTTAGGCTCAGACTTTGTATCTATTGAGGCGAAAGTATTAAATGATTCAGTAGGAAATTTTTAAGATATTAGGGTTTTTTTTTTTGCCAATATATGTTAACGATTTACCATACACCAAGCATTATTTTACTGTATTAACTCATTTAACACTCAAAATAACCAATGACACGGGTACAATTATCTCCATTTTACTGATGAGGAAACTGAAGCTCTATTCTCTAAGGACCTAAGGAATAAGAGAATAATCTGGGCCAAAAAAGGAAGAACATTAACTTTTCTCGGAGTGATCCTTTGGTCTGTTCCAAGCAATTAAATTTGACTAGAAGTTGACTTTGCACAGATGGAAAAAGGCTGAATTACCCCATGTTAAATTAGTTGCAAGAAAAATCATGGGGAAGAAGTATAATCTTCCCTTGGTATCCAAGGGGAAATGGTTCCAGGATGCTTCACAGATACTCAAATTAGTGGATGCTCGAGTACCTTACATGGACTGACATAGAAAATGCATACAGTTGGCCCTTCGAATCCAAGGAGGTTGGTTGAGTCCAGTTGTAAACCCCATAAATAGGGAAGGCAGACTATATTAGCAAATGATAAAATTGGCACCCTAGACAGTCTCATTACCTAAGCACTTCCCAAATAAACTTGTAAATTCACGACATGAAAAGGTGACCATCCTCTCTCATCTCAAAGATATAGATGAGTGATTCCTCCACATCCACACCCACTCCATTAGTCCATTGCTCTGAATTGCTCCCAAGAAGAGAACAAGGCAGAGGTCATTAAAGCAACATCTATTTCTGGGAGACAAATTTCTCAGGCCAGATTATTAACTCAAAGACCATGATCTAATAACAACCCTGGTTTTGTTTACTATTCTTTGAAGTTTAATAAAGAGAGTTTAAGGTCTGCTTAAAATTCAATTAAAGCATTAAGGAAATAGTTTGAAGGCAAAAACCTTCAAATAATTAGTGAGGAACTAAGAATGCTGATGGTTCTACCCCCAAAGCACTTCTCAGGCTCCATGCCAAGAAAAAGAGTACTGGGTGAAGTACGAAGGTAAATTCTATCCAAATTATTAGCCAAGATGTGATCTCAGTGATAATGGATAAAGGGACATACCTCCTAGAGCAGGTGTAGAAGCAACAGACCGGCTGATTAAAAATTTACTTTACTCCAAGGTCGAGAAGTCTGTGTTATTCTGGTCCAGTAGGAAACATATGTACAGGCCATTGATTAATACAGAAGTCCCCCTTTATCCTTAGGGGTACGTTCCAAGACAGAACCCTAAATATACTATGATTTTTTCTTATACATACATATCTATGATAAAGTTTAATTTATAAATTAAGCACAGTAAGATATTAACAACATTAACTAATAATAAAGTAGAACAATTATAACAATATACTATAATAAAGTTATGTAAATATTCTTTTTCTCTCAAAATATTGTACTATACTCATCCTTTTCCTTGTGATGATGTAAAAGTGTAAAATGCTTTAAGTCAAAAATTTTCACCTTTTCACTTAAAGGAAGCACTTTATGACTTCTCTTTGGCATATTAGAATTGCCAGCATCACTACTCTGTGCTTTGGGGCCATTATTAAGTAAAATAAAGGTCACTTGAACACAAACACTGTAATACTTCAATAGTCAATCTGATAACCAAGATGGTTGCTAAGTAACTAATGGTTGGGTGGTGTTGATACAGTGGAGAAAGGGATGATTCATGCCTTCCGCAGGTCGGAGTGTGACAGTGCTAGATTTAAAACTTATGAATTGTTTATTTCTGGAATTTTCCATCTTATATTTTTGGACCATGGTTGACCACAGGAATTGAAGCTACAGAAAGTGGAAATGCAGATAAGGAAGGACTACTGTGTATATTTTTGATTGTTGTCCTCCATTGTATATTAATTGTGTTGGAAGGGATTGAACTTCCAAGTTAAATCTAGTCATATCACACAACAGGAAGCTAGATCTGGACAAAGCCAAGAATACAGCTCATTGCCTAGAGTAAAGTTTAACAGACTAAAGTGTGTGGACCAACCTTCCTCCCCACACCTGCATTTGTAAATAAAATTGTATCAAAACACAGCCACATCCATCCGTTTATGAATTTTCTGTGGGCTGCTTTTGCACTGCATTACAACAGCTAGCAGAGTAACTGCCTCAGAGACAGTATGACTCACAAAGCATAAAATATTTAAGATCTAGCACTTAATATATATCTATATACTTCCAAACTAGAGAATCCTAGTTTTGGATCTGGCTGCAGCAATGTTGATTGCTTTGGGGGTAGCACACTACACACACTTTCAATCATTCACTAGGATTCACAAGACCCAGAATCAGTTATACTTAGGGTAATGTTTATCACAGAAAAGAGACACACAATAGGATCAACAGGGAGAAAAGTCGCATAGAGTAGAGTTTGTTAGTAACTAAGCACAGGTTTCCAGTCTCCCTTCATGGAAGTCACACAGAATGTACTATTCCTCCAACAGTGAGTTGTAGCACTTGCAAAGTGTTTCTACCCAAGAAAGTCTGCTTGTCACAGAGTGCAGGACTTTTATTGGAGGTTGATTGTGTAGGTACATTCACCTACATGGCCAGCCATGATTTCTGAAACTCCAGACCCCAAGAAGGAAACCAGTGTTCACTAGAAAACAGCTTTGTCAGTATAAGCTATCTTGTCAAGTTGGTATAGGGATACAGGTCTGGATGGTCTCCTTGGAGGGAAATGAGATAAGTACATTTGAAATTACCTCAACATACCTTTATGGGAAGAAGGCTGCATATGGATGTGGTGTAGTCAAGTGGTAACTAACAGCATTTCCCCTGCTAAACAATACCTGGATTTCTTTTGGAGAACCACCTCTCAGCCAGAAGTTATTTGCAGGATATACTGACCCTCTGTTTCTGGGTTGGACCCTAACAGCTTATCCTACTTATCTACCCACAGTGATTGTTTCAAAAATTATTACCTGATCAGATTTATGGCAAGAAGAGCCTTTTATAGATTTCTATAGAAAGCTTTCTACTCTTATGGAAACTTTTTTTTTTTAAATATGCTCTTTTCATTTTGTTTAGTGTGCAATTGTGTGGCCTGGATGTTTGCCTGTCACTTTTGCTACCATTAATACACCTTGTATGATGTCCAAGCTCAAAAGTAGGTAAGGGCAAAACTATGACAAATGCAGAGAAAGAGAGCTGGAACCTGGAAGACATATGACCTTGAATCAAACAGCTCCTCTAATGCTCATATGCCTCTGGGTTTCCTATTAGGTGAGAGGGAAAAAAAAATCTACTTCTGTTTAAACCGATCTGTGTCACTAACAGTAAATATTCCTGACTACTAAAGTATCATTATTCTTCCTTATGAGTGAGAAAACTAAGACATAAAAATGTTAAATAATTTGCCCACAGTCACAACTAGAATGAATGGCAGAGCCAGGATTCAAGAGTAGTTCTCTTTATGTCTAAAACTGACATATTTTTCACCTAATTCATGCAGCCACTAGATTTAAAGTTTCTCGTTGAACTTATCTTGCATTCGCCACCAGAATCAGCTATATATTTGAGACTTATCATACATTCAGATGTTACATGGAAATTTGTTGTAGCATCATTGAGTTTTTTGTTATCCTTTTATTTTTGTATCTCTTTTTTCCCTCCGCTTTATTGAAATATAAGACAATTTGTTGCTCGTATTTACATTGTACAATTTGAGTTTTTTTTTTTAAATTATAGTTGACATACAATAATATATTAGTTTCAGTTGTATAGCATAGTGAATAGAGATCTATATAAGTCACAAAGTGATCACCTCACTAAATCGAGTAGCCCTCTTCCCTCTTACATATTTATTACAACATTATTAACTATTTTCCTTAGGCTACACTCTGTATCTCCATGTTTATTTTGTAACTATTCTTTTGTACTTCATAATCTCTTTGCCCTTTTTCACCATCTCCTCCAATCCCCTTCCCATCTAAATCCCCTTCCCAGCCCTCAAAATATTCTCTGTATCTATGGGTTTGTTTCCATTGCCGTTGTTGTTGTCTGTTTTGTTCTTTAGATTCTACGTGTACACAAAATCATGTGATATTTGCCTTTCTTTACCCAACCCATTTCATTCAGTGCAATACCATCTAGGCCCATCAAGGCAATATCTTTTTTCATCCTTTTCCTTTTAGTCTGTGTCTGAAGTGAGTCTCTTATAGGCAACATACATAGAGGTCTTGTTTTCTTATTCATTCATCCACTCTATCTTTTGCTTGGAGTAACTAATTCTTTTCCATTTGAGGTACTTGTTGATAGGAATGTACTTATTACCATTCTTTATTTATGTTTTTAATATATGTTTTCTCTTCTTAAAGAAGTCCCTCCAACATTTCCTATAATACTGGCTTGGTGTCGATAAATACCTTTAGCTTATTTTTGTCTGGGAAGCTCTCTATCTGTACTTTGACTCTAAATGATAGTTTTGCTGGATAAAGAATTCTTGGTTACAGATCCTGGGTTTTCATCACATCAAATATTTTGTGCCAAGCCCTCTGTCCTGCATAGTTTCTTTTGAGAAATCAACTGCCAATCTTATGTGTGCTCCCTTGTAGGTAACTAACTGCTTTTCTCTTGCTGCTTTTAGGATTCTCTCTTTGTATTTAACCGTTGGCATTTTAATTATAACGTGTCTTGGTGTGGGCCTCTTTGGGTTCATTTTTTGGGGGGACTCTCTGAGCTTCCTGGAGTTGTATGTCTATTTCCTTCACCAGGTTAGGGAAGTTTTCCATTATTATTTCTTCAAATAGCTCTTCAAATAACTTCTTGCTTTCTTTCAGATACCTCTATGACCTGGATATTTTTACATTTAATTTTGTCCCATAGTCTCCTTAAATTATTGTTATTGTCTTGGCTTCCATTTTTATGTTTTTTGTCTCCATTCAAGTTCTCACTGAGTTCATCTATACTTCTAAGTTCATTGGGCAGCTTTAAAACCCGTGTTTTAAACTGCGCATCTGTTAGATTTCTTGAATCAATTATTCCTAGATCTCTGTTCTGTTCTCTCATATGATTTCTGCTTCTTTGTCTTCCCATTTTGGCTGCCTTTCTGTGTCTGTTTCTATGTACTAAGCAAAGTTCCTAAGTCTCCCGGTCTGATTAGTGTGGCTTTGTGCAGTAGGTGTCCAATGGCACAGTTCTGAGAGGGGTTCAGCTGCAGGCCAAGTTTAGCCCCAGCTTGTGTCCCTCTGGGGCCACCTCTTAAGATTCAGCAAGCAATCCACAAATGCTGGGCTTATAGTTGCCTTAAGAGGCCATGCCAGAAACCAAGGCCAGCTGCCACCAGTGTGGGTCTTGGGATTGGCTCAGTAAGGAGCACCAGACTCACTGAGGATACAATTGAATGTGGTTTAGGTAGGCCTGCGAGTTGAGGGAGGCGGAATTTCAAGAATCCCTCTGGGCAGAGTGACTTCTCTTATCCAGTTTGATGACATCTCAGCTATAGTGGGGCTGTGTCCACACATTGGGAGAGGGAAAGGCTCACTCCTACAACTCAGTTTCCCCCTGTAAGTCCCTGTTGTCCCCCATGCAGCTGACCAGGCGCTCAGAGCGAACAGGTCCATCAACTGCAAAATTTGCTGGCATACACAGCCCATTTAAGAAGAGTCTGCAGCTGCTGGTTGCCGCTGCCGCAAGCTCTGTCCCACTCAGCCTCTCTTGGGACTGGGCAGCCTCATGTCTTTCCCCGCTCCTACCTTCTACTGTTGCAGGTTGATTAATTATTTTTCTCCCTAGTTGTACTGCATTTGTTCATATACATCCCAGGTGACTTTGCTTCCTATTTGTTCCATGTTTCCGTCCCAACTTTGATGTATGCGGTCGCAAGAAGGATGAATAAATCTTCTATCATCTACGCCATTTTTAAGTCCTTTCAGCATCATTAGTTTTGTAACTGTTTAATCTCTACAAATTGAGAGTATATGAACTTTAATGTGAAAACAGAGTGAAGACCAAACTGACTAGCTCTTTGGTTATGTGCTTTCCTCATCCTTATCCTCTTCATACACTATTACTTTATTCTTGAGTCATATATGGAGTCTTTGTTATTTGGGGATTCCTTAAGAACAGATTTTAGGTTCAAAAGCTAGATCTGAATAAAAACAGTTGAATTTAACTTCTAGTAGCAACAACCACTGCAAATGATTTTATTAGGCTAGTCTATAATTGTATTTATCAAATATTCATGCTTGTGTATAATCTCACTTATATTCATGCAGGAAAAAAATTACTACGTATGTCCCCAGAAAGAAAAAGGTGAAGTATAACTGTGGGGTAAATATCTTTTCAAATATTCTCATACTGTGAGCCTATTATAAGTGCAAAAAGATTAAAGTTATAGTATAAAGGTATATATTTAAATGACTACAAATAATTGTTTAACTGGAGCTGCCTAGGGTACATCAGTAACCCCTAAATAATCAAAGGCTATTGCTGCAGGCAAGGTCCAAAACCACCTGCTTGTATAAAGAACTTTCGATGACAGGACTGATATTATGCATGTATATTGATACTTCTTAAACAATGACTTAAAAAAAATTAAAAGTATCTATCCAAAACTGACAGAAGGCAAACAGATTGAGAGTCGAGTTTGTAATTCTGTTACCAACTCATCCTTTGCCTTGTGTAGAAACATAATTTCTTAGGGTGTTTCCGAATTTCCTACCCTGTTTTGTTATCTAGAGGAAAAAAGAAAAGTCAGGTTACACTGGAACTTAAATAGATATCCTTTACTCACCCCATACAATCTCAAGCAAAATTATGAAATGCGGTAGGTTTATTTTCTTTCCTAAGTCCACCTTAAATACTACTTTTGTATAAAAGGTGTACTAAACTAGTTACACTATTATTTTAGATTTTTTGTACAACTATAGAAAGAAATACATATTACAGCAGACTTAATAATTTGCATATATAGAGAGAGAAAGGTAGAAAACATAAATTTTGTTTCAATTATATACTTTAGTATATAGTTTAAATATATATTATACATAATTATGTATTATGTATGTAATATAATGTATTATATATTTATATACATATATAATTGAAACAAAAGTTATAAAGAGCAATTCTTACTGGTACTTTATGTAATGCACTGTGACATTTTTAATTCTATTCTGTCTTTTTTTTTTTTTTTAATTTAATAAGTCAGGTTGTGACCGTCACAACCTGACTTATTAAACTGATTTCAAAACCCGCTAATGGGGTATGACTCACGAATTAAAAAGCAATAATTTCCAGTAAGAAAAAAATATTCGTCAATGTCCAAAAATTTCTACTTCAGTAAATTAAATGGCAACAAGGATAAGAACCAATTGAAAGAGACCTAATAGTAAAATATAAGACAGTGAGGACACAGGAATACTAACTTGAAAGCTTTCCCTGAACTTGGGAGATTCTTCTACCAAGACAGTGTTTTCTTCTTGCAAAGCTGACAGTAAGACCACTTATCCCAGCCTCCCTTACAGTAGGTATGGCCAGGATGAAAGTAATGTATGCCACTTCCAGGACTGGTTATGTCTTCTTATGCAGGGTCCCCATCCTCTAGCCTCTGACTTGATACAGATCAGCAGAGTGGTCTTTAAAGCCAGAAATTGAAAATAGCAAGCCTAGATACCATAATCACTACTCTCTGTTTTAAAAATGTGTTATTTCATCTGTTTCTTATGATTTTTGATGCATTTGGAGATTTTATATATATATAAAATTATATATGTATATAAATTTGTGTATATATATATTGCTTTATCTTTTCTATGATTTTTCTTTGATTATTTTTCTTCCTTCCTGCCTTAAATTAATCATATTTTCTTTATTCCCTTCTATTGACTTGGAAAATATATTTAGTATTTCTATTTTTAAATGGTTGCACTGAAAATTTAAGAGGTATAAATGACTTGAAGTCAGCCAGCATCACTACCAAGGCCCTGTCTTCTCTATGTATTTTCCTTCTTATGGGAGTACATTATTTTTGTACTTATTTCACTGAAATTTAATACACACTGAATTGTCTTAGTTTTTGTTTGGTAAATCTTTATTTACTTTCTTCCTACATGACATTTTTGCAAGGTAAAATTTTTCATAGTAACAGTTGTTTTTTTCTATATTTTAAATATACTATTCATTTATGTTCTCAGTAATTTGCGTTCTCATAGTAATTTCTCATAGAAATTTGCATTTAAGATTATTTGCATAAGATTATTCTTTCAAAGATAAGTCATTTTTTCTTTCTATTGGCCCTTACAAGTTTTCAATGTCTTTGGTGTTTTTCAAATTTCTAATGGTACATGCAGTGGTTTTTAAATACGTTGCTTTAGATATGATATGCTTCTTTATCCTGGGACTCTTGATTTCAGTAATTTGTGGAAATACTATCTCTGAATATTGGCTCTATTTTCTGTGCTCATATTCTGGAAAGCCTATTAGACGTATGTTGAAATGCATTATTCTACGCAATGTTGCTTAACCTCTCTCTCTCATATTTTTCATCCTTTAATCTTTTTTTTGCTATTATCTGAAAGATTTACTAATCTTTCAGCTCACTAATAAACTCTTTAGAGTAATCTAATAATCTATTTAAGCTACATATTGCATTTCTAGATTTTTTCAACTTACTAGTTCTTTGTTTATAGTGTTCTATTATTTCATTATGATTTATATGTGTAGATTATATGTTTTTATATTTTACCATTTTAAGCACACAACTTATACTCATCTTTTATACTTTTCTAATGTTTCAAATTCTTAGTCTTGAGAAAAATTTAACTCTTGTTTAGTATGTCTGTTTACTCTTTCTACTGTAGAATATTCCTAATGTACTTGATAATTTGTGTGTGTGTGTGCGAGAGAGAGAGAGATCATCTGTAATAGGCTATTTGTTTTCTTTTATTTTTGCTGTTGTTTTTATCGGGCATAGGAGGTACCATTTGTTCTGATTTGGAAAAGTGTCCTCTATAGAGACATTCATCATTTCTTTCACCAACTGTTCAGCAGCTTCACAAGTAGAAAGTAAGATTTTACATTAATGTCTTATCTTGTTTTTCAATAAGTCTTTGCATTATTTAAGCTTTAAATTCTTACACTGTATTTTTTTTTTCCTCTGTGGGAAATTTTTCTTCCAATCAGACTTCGAAATAGGAACAAGCTAATTTTCTAATCCTCAATTCACAGAGCATTTTCAAATTTGTACAAACTTTGGTTTCATTTTATAACCTTGCACAGTCACTGGGCCATATCATCTACTTCCTCAAGGGCTTCAATGGCCCAGCCTCTAGCTGTTAAAGCTGATATTTCGGTCCACTGCATACTCATCCCTAACTTTTTTGCTCAATTGTCACAGCATCAATTTGAATTCTTACTTCTCTGGCTTTGAGGGTTCTGGTTGTTATATCTTTCCCTTGATAGGTAGAAATTTCCTCTGTTCTTTTAAATTTGCAGGGAAATTAATGTTTGGGTTATATTTTTTCACAGCACTGCTATTTGTGGTTGAAAATGATTTTATATGAATTTAGGTGACCATATTGTCTTATTTTTCCTATTTATTTATTTATTTATTTTTTAATTTTTTTATAGTAACATTGGTTAATGAAATCCAATGAGTTTCAGCTATACACTTTAACAGTAAGGTATATATATATATTTACACTGTGTTCACCTCCCATAGTTAGATTTATAGCATCCATATCCCCCCTTCCCCCTCTTCTCTGGTAACCACTAGTCTATTGTCCATATCCATGAGTCTCTGTTTGTTTGTCCTGTTCATTTGTTGCTTTTAGGTTTACATCCCACAAATAAGTAATACCATGTGATTTTCAACCTTTTCTGTCTGGCTTATTTCGCTTAGTATGATTATTTCAAGGTCCATCTATGTTGTTGCAAATCGCAGTATTTTATCTCTTCTTATGGCTGAGTAATATTCCATTGTAAATATATGCCACAGCTTCGAACTAGTGAAGAATCATAAAATATTTAGCTAATAAATCTGTTTAGGTGAATTACATGTAATTTAGAATTTTATTCTATAAATAAATTGAGGTAGAAACAGATCTAGTACATTGAAATATTAAATTCTATGAGTTAATTAATCATAAAAGAAAAAAATTGATAAATTGGACTTAAAAATTTAAACTTCTATTTATCCAAAGATACTATAACAAAATTAAAGGCAAATCTTAAGCTGGGAAAAAATATATTTATTGCATATATCTGACAAAGAACTTGTATTCAGAATATATAAAAACCTCTTACAAAATATTAACTTTTAAAATTTATAATAAAATGGGCAAAAGACAAGAATAGATACTTCATGAAAGATGTTAGATGGTTATTAAGCACATAAAAAGGACTCATCATTATTCTTCAGCAAAATGAAAATTAAATTCACAACTAGATATTCCTTTATACGTGTTAAATAGTGAAAATTCGAAAAACTAACACCGCCACCAAATATTGATGAGCAAGCTGAGCAGTTGGAACTCTCTAGAACTCCAGGTGGGAATGTAAACATTACAACCACTTTGGAAAGGTTTGGTTGTTTCTTATAAATTATTTGTATACCTACCTCATAACCCAGTAATTTTACTCTTAAGCATTTACTCAAGAGGAATGAAAACATATTCAACAAAAGATCAGTACAAGAATGTCACAGCTTTATTTCTAATAGTAAAAAATATGTAAACAATCCCAGTGTTCACCAACAGGAGAATGGACAAACAGATCGAGTTATAGTTATACAATGGAATACTAAGCTCATAAAAATGAGTAAACTGCTGATACAGTAACATACATGATTCAAAGATATTATGTTGAATGAAAAAAAAACACAAGAGTATATATGAATCATATGAAGTTCAAAAACAGGAAAAACTATACTGATAGAAAACAAAACAGTGGTTGCCTCTGCATGTGGGATAGACTAAGGACTGGAAGAGAGCATTAGGGAACTTCCTGGAGTGATGGAAATGTTCTATTCCTTGATTGAAAATTGGGGTTATATCAGTATATACACCTGACGCATATTAAATTGTCACTTAAAATACTGTCTGTAAATTTTACCTAAAGTAAAAAAAAAAAAAATCTATGGGTAATAAAATTTGAGAACAAATATTTAAAAAATCTTATCAACAGGATAAGCAAAAAAGTATTACTCCAAAATAGTTTTTCTGGAGTTTCACTTTGTCAGGAGGACCAGTCTGAATGCTTTCTAGAAGCTTTATCTATCTTTGAAGTTCTGGATTGTTTCTCATGCCTTCTAAAAGACAGCACAAAACTTTTTATTTTTACAGATAGTATAGAAGTAACCTAAAAGAGTTACATAACCATACAGCTATTTCACTCTTCCAAGTAAATGTCATTAAATAAAATGCTTACATTGTTAATGCTTGAGGCTTCATCTTAGTGCTAAAATCAAGACTTTTTTCATCATCAACTATAAAGATTATGAAGGTGAACTAAAAGGCAATTCTGTTGTTGATGTATAAGGCAGAACCAAACACAGCTTGTCCATCTGTAGCTCTCAAGTTTCCATACTGCCATGAGGAAGAACAGTGTGGGTTTTGTCAATAAATTCAGCACACTTGACATGGATATTTAAGACCCACAGGGAGCAGAGACTTACAGCATGCTGCCATTTTTGCACAAAAAGTTTCTCGTATTCCTATAACGTCGATGGGAAAGTAATAGGAGTGTGCTCCCTGAGGAGCTGGTCCTTTCACACATACTGTCATAGCAGATGCAGCTGGTGTTTCAACTATTTCACCTCTAGATCCCCAGTGAGGAGTCTTAGAAAAACTTTGTGAGGTGCCGCATACAAGGGAGAACAATGGGCAAGAAAAATGATCAAGAAAAGATATGGGAGCAAACAAATCATAAACATAGGGAGATAAGTCATGGGCTTCAGTTAAGCCACAGATATAAAAATGTTTTCTTAAAAATTTAAAAACTGTTTCCAATGCAAGGGAAACGCAACTATCTTGTTTTGATTTGATTTAATTTACTTTTACGGCATCTCATTATGTAAAATTAAAGGAAAATAATAGGCCATCCCTTGCTTCTCTTCTCTAATATGAGAGTTCAGCAGTCTGTGTCCATCTCTAATTCAGAAAACAGAGAAGCAAAATGAACAGAGTTGTATCCTTGCTCTATCTTCCTGGGACTAGATTACCTCTCTTCTTCATTTCTGTTATTACTTCTATTATACTTTAGTGTACGTCACCTTAAATTTTCACCTGAACTTCTGAAAGTGCCTGCTAACTTGTCTCTATGGTACTACTTCTGTGCCTTTCAAATATTCACTATCTAGTACTCAGATATCTCATTAAAACACACATAATATGGTGTGCTAGATTTCAAAACATAGACTCCAAAACTATGGGTTGAAATAATTGTGTATTCACATATTTCTGAATCTCTTATTTCAGTCCAGACCAGCACAGTAGGCCAATGTGTGTGAATTAGTTTCTAAACAGAAAGACTGGATGTCCTCCCAAATTACTTGATGAGAATAAATGATTGTTTGAACCAGCTTGTTTCATCTATAGTCAAAAAACTCTTTCCAAAAATTCACTTGATAATATTTAAGAAATTTTTAACTTTCAGTAATATATAAACAAAAAGAGAGTAATGCCCCCACAATTCTGTCCCCCACCCCCAAAGAACCAGAAAGTAATAATGTTCAATGCTAATATAGATGCAAAGAAATGGGTTTTCTTGGATTGTCAGTAGGGATGAAAATTGCTAGAACCCTTTGGAAAAAAATATATTGCAATATCAAGTGTGGTAGCTAGCCGCTGTCCAAGCTTTCCCAGTGACCCCTGCCGTCCAGGCTCTCTGATCACTGCACAAGAACTCAGTGACCACTCCAGGATCCAGTAACTAAAACGAACTCTTAGTTCAGTGGGGACCCAGGCCCTGATTCAGGCTCTTTTATGATACTGATGAGGAAATAATTTTAGTAACAAACCAGGAACGGGACATCAGATCAAAGGAGGTTGTGTTGTCTTATTGGTCTTATTTTTAAGAAAAGATGCATGCATGGTCACAGATAGAAGGGAAGGGTTGGATAGAGATGTAAATGTTGAAATCAGGTAAAGATGAGGTAGGAGAAGATCCAGGGTGCACAGAAGTAGGCATCAGCTTTGAGTATTTAGGGAACACTTATTGATCTGGGATGGAAGAAAAGTCAGGAAAGGAAAATGGGCAATTTTGTAGATTGGTAGGTAGGAAGATGATGAATTTCCTAGCCAGGGGCATTTAACTATTTATTTGTTTGTTTATTTGTTTGCAAGTTAGGGTGGTAGTAAGTCAAGAAGCTTGAGGAAAGCGGTCAACATTTTCTATAAGTAATGTGGATCACCAGCTCTTTCCGCAGGCTTCCTACCATTTAATAGATTTGAAGCTAGGAATAAAATACTAGTATGTGTTTCATTCTCTTAATGCCAACAGCAAGAATTATTAACATTGCATCATGTTTTCTATGCCCCTACATGCATGTATACTCATAATAAGGTTTTTATTAGTGATAATAATTACAAAAATGCGATTATTCTATATGTTACTCATTAAATTTTAATTTTTCTCACTCATTATATGTAGTAGTCTTTTCAGTAGCTGATATGTAAATATCTACTCATTTTTTTTAGTAATTGCATAGCATTCAGAAATATGCTTTTGCCAAATTGACTGTTATTTTCTTCTCAATGAATATTCATGGATTTTTTTTGCCCCTACAAACAATATGCAGTAAATAACAACAAATACATCTTTGTGTGTATATATATATATATATTAGAATTTCTATAAGATTGCTCAGATCTTTATATTTATTTTTATATTGCTTAGATATTTGAGACCACCTGCATGTAGAATGTCTCAAAACTACTTTTGATACAATATGTCACTCTACACTGAAGCCTATACTTTAACATCTTATCTCATCACTAAACCTCTATATAAATCAACTTCTTCATTTGTCAAATGAGAATAATAGTATATGCCCTTTAGGATTATCTTAGGGTTTAAGAGTGTGTGTGTGTGTGTGTACATCAAACATAGTTCATAGTTCAGAGTAAGCACTCACTGATTATGTACGTAGTCCTGGTAATATAGTGACATCTCATTGCCCTTTCTACATTTTTTGATTACTGTCTGAGTTAACTTTAGCCCTTCTCTCCTCAGTCATGCCTGAGTGAAGCTAATCATTCAGTGCACCCAAGAGAAAGAAAAGAAATAAACTAAGGGAGAGATAGTGAATAAAGAATGTTAAAGCAGATGTTTAGAATCCTTTTTTTTTAATTTTTTTAATTTTTTTAAAAAAATATTCTTAATATTGGTATGCTTTATTTTTTTTTCCTGGTCTGCTGATCAGCTTCAGGTTGTTGATTTTATTTTGTGGGTTTTTTTTTTCAACACAGTATAGAAAACAGCCTGAAACATTGTTGCCATTTGAAAAAAATTAGCTCTCTTTTTTACCTGTATATTGCCTAATTCTCAAAACCATTATGAATTTACTTAAATTTATCCCATGATCACCCCATTAAAGTGTCAAAAATGTATTCAGTGCTGACTTAATTCCTTCAGACAATGTTTATTCATCAATAAACTTTTTGGTTTAAAGGGTCCAGTACTCTCTACCTTTGTTTTCTCAGCCTCTTACCATTCCTGATATCACAAAGCACAAAATAGAGGTCAGCTGAATGAATATTCAAGATAGTCTTTATTTAAAACTACATATAGAGCTATGAAAAATAAATCCAACAAAATCTGCTTTTTTTAATTTGTTTTTGTAATATTTCGCGACTGAGTACTTTGAATTTTGTAGAATATTTTAATTTTTTTAATTCACATATCAAAAAACAAAATGAAATGTTGATGCACTTTATATTATCAAGTGTCTAAAATCATTTTTTAAGACAGAAGCAAAAAGTAATAAATACAATCTTCTGAGAGCATGAATGATTCCTATTCTCAGAGCTTATATAAAAAATAGATGCTAGTACTTATAATTAATTATAAAAGTATCTACCCCTCCATTTCCTTTTTGTATTTAATTTGATTTCTTATACTTAAATACATGTTATATAATTATTTCATCACTTCTCTAGATAAAAAAGAAACAAAAATATTTCAGGCTAATATCACTAATAAAATACTTCATCTTACAGATGAATCTGAGTTAATAAAGGAAAATTTTTCCAGGTATCAGCTTTCCAAAAATTAGTAAAGACTAAAAACAAAAAAATTTTTTTTTCTGGTCTACTGAACGTCTGGGCCTAACACATAGGTTTTCCTGCCTCAAAATAGAGTTCATTGTCACAATCCCGAAAAACAGTGTGATATCAGCTATCCTCATCTTGACTCTTTCCTGAGTCTATAATCAGATGTCAGTTAAGACCTCTGATAACATTTTGTACCTCTACTCTGTTTCTTAATTTCCTTGAATTATAATTATGAAATTACCTTGCTTTCCTCTTCCCCACCCTCCACTCATATTGTACATCACTTAAAGACAGGGATTCTTTTTATATTACCCTTTACAGGGTCTTAAATTATACCCTTAAATTAGTACATTCTCAGTAACTTTTACTGACTGAAACTTATGCAAGCTACGCATTTTTTCTACTGAGCTGCAAAGCTACATATTTTTATAAATTTAGTCATGAAAATGACCTTGTGCTCAAATAAAGAGAAAATTTTTTTGTTAAACCTAGTGTCCCTGTGATAAGTTGGGAAATAATAGATAATACCAGTTACCGTCTACAATTTTTTATCCATCATGTGTGTCCCTTCTTTCAAGAGGCATCTGTATCTACCACACATCTTTGAGGTGGGATTATGTGAGACAAAAGCAAATACCTATTGTCAATACCTCAAACTCCAAACACCACCTATGGTGTTTGACTGACATGACATATACCTTTAACAAGAGCTGTCTTACAGAGACTACAGGAAAGAGACAGGCAGGCAGACTTCAGACAGTGACTTAAAGTGACTGGCATTCTTCTGACAGTTTCCTTTGACTCGAGCTCAAGTCAATTTATCTTCCTACTCCACATGGATTTCTAATTTATAAGTGACTGGCATCTTAGGAAAAGAGGAGAAAGAAAAGGAAACATTACCAGGGTTTAGGAAAGCAGAACAGTCCAGTTTAAGTGCTTCAGTTTTCTCTAGAAACAACACCTAACATCTGCACTTTTACTTTGGGTCCATATTAGAAAAGTGGAGTGTTTTAGATGCCCGTGTGAGATTGACTTCTGTTATTTTGGTTTAACATTCATTTCCCACTTTCTTTTCGTGACAACACTTTTGTTTTCCTTTGGGTAAACAACCCTCTCCCATCCCCCGACTGCCCAAACAATACACATCCTGTCTCTAGGAGTGAATACGTAAACCCAATTAGTCTCTCAGTTTATTTCATTCTTCATCAGTAAGGAAGCTTTCATCTACAAGTAAGAGGTAAGCAACTAAAGGTAACGAATCATAATTAAATAATTAATTCCAAGTTATTTCAGCAGCTTCATAATTTTAAGCTGTTGGGTAGATATCTATAAGATTCTCTTAGCTTTTTCATCATAGTTACACGACTGCAACTAGAAGAAGTGGAAGAAGGGTGAATGCTAGCGTGGAATGAGAAAGACACTCTTCTCATATTCATCTCAGAGAGAAAAATCATTCCCAGAAATCCCCCCAGAGACTTCTATTTGCATCTCAGTAGTTACAACTGGGTCCCCCAGCTGTCCTTAGTTACAATAGGGAATAGAAAATCAAGTATCTGGCTTATTGTGTGTCTAGGGAAGGAAGAAGATGAAGAAGTCAAGGGGAATAGATGTTGCTAAAAATCACTGATGGGGAACTATCCGATGGTATCTGCCAATACATTCCTTTGGCCACAGTGATTATGTCAAGGATGGGCATGTAAGCCAATCCAGGACAATGGAGCTGATATGAGTTCTCATAACTGATCTGTAGTTAACCAGCTTTCTGCTTTAACTAATAATGTCATGCCTCTGGTAAAATATAGTGACTAGTAACCATACACACTAAATGTGGTCTGTCTAGTTCAACAATTTTATGATCAAGTCATCGACGTTTCTTCTAAAATTTATTATAATTATAAAATACTATTAAAATATTGAATACACTAATGAAATATGAGTAAAAAGAAAGGAAGTTGTCATTTTCATGAAAAGTCGAATGCTTTGGAAAGACTAGATAAAAGAAAATCCTATAGAATTAGATATGGGTGGGACATCATTAACAAATGAAGTTGGGGGGATTATAAAAATCTGTGAAGTTTCTGTGGTCCAGCTGCACCACCAGGTTATGCTACTTTAAATATATCTAAATTGAAATCATAAATGTTTCATTATAAAATTTATGCAACAATGAAAACACAGAGCTCTTAATCAGGAACTCGAAAAAATTCTGGATTCAGGTCCCACCTAAACCAGATATAAGCAAATAAATACCCTGCATTAGTTTCTTATTGTTCCTATAAGTAATTATAGGAACTGGCTTAAAGCAATACACGTCTCTTCTTTCATTTCTAGAGGTCAGAAGACTAAAATCAAGGCGTATCCTCAATTCCCAGTATTATATTTCTTTTAGAGCCTTCAAGTGAGAATCTATTTTCTTGCCTTTTTCAGTTTCTAGAAATTATCTACATTCCTTGGCTTGTGGCCCCTTCCTCACATCATTCAAATACTTGATTTCATCATCATATTTCCTATTTCTGATTCTGATCTTCCTTCTTCCCTTTCATGAGGACCATTGTGATTACTTCAGGCTCACCATAATAATTTAGGATAATCTCCCTATCTGAAGGTCCTGAACTTCATCACATTTGCAAAATCTCTTTTAACCTATAAGATAACATATTCACAGGTTCTGGATATTAAGATATGGAAATCTTTGGAAGCTATTATTTAGCCTTTTACATTTTCTTCTCTATTTAGGTCAGTTTGCATTAATTTTTTATATATTTCAGAAAAAAAATTCCTGAATAATAGAACACATAAGTTTAAATGGATAAATTAGAAGGTGTCAAGGATAAGGATTGATGAAAATGTAGTAGGGACAAGAAAATAAAAAGCAAAAGAACATATACAAAATTAATACAAAAAATACGTTTAAAAATTATATGCACATAGAATAAAATATAGAAGGACACGTTTCTGTCAATAGGATAAAATCTCTATCAGGAGTTGGAGACAATGGGTAAAAAGAGATATAAAAGGGGAGAGAAAAATTTTTACATATCATAAAGTCATAATCAAGTGCAATATTAATAAAAATGGACCCCATCAAAGTCATACTTACTCCTTTCACACCCTAGACCAGCCTCTTTGTTCTTCTGCAAGGAGAAAAATGATTTGAGATAAGTTAAACACTTTTTAAAATTAGGGAAATGTCCTTAGTTGGCAAAAAGATTCATATTAAATAATTGAAGACTACACAAGGAGGTAAGTTCCAATTGTAATTGATGGATATAAATTTAGTTTAACAATCAGTAACTATTTAGTGCCTTCAATATGGAAACCACTGGAAGGAAAAATTATCTTCTACCTTCCTCCCAGGAGTTAGAGGCAATCTGAGAGATAAAACAGTATGTACAGAGTTTCACTCCTGGTGTCCAGAGCATGTAATGAATAAACATATGCCAGTTAAATGCAAAGATATAAAAGTTCTTTTAAATCTCCCATTTCTACTACATTAAGTGTTCAGAGATTATTTGCAGGCAAAATATGATAGGAGGAGATATCATTTCAACATAAACAATTTCATATACTAGGACTTGAGACGCACACACAATGCTAATCTTACATGTTGGCATATTAATTTTTTATACAATCTCTGTCTCATATCACAGAGGAGACAGAACTCTGATGCATGCAATCACCCATCTATGTCTCTGCCATCTTGAGGAATCCTAGTTTCATCACTAGATCCTCTGCATTTAGCCAGCAGTCAAGGAAAAAAAGATCATGAAGTATGATGCTAGAAGTTCTAGGGGTCTAGACTGGTCTGGCATTGGCACACATCAGTTCTTCCCATATTCCAACCACCAGAACTCAATTGCATGGCCCCACGTAGATGTCAATGGGCTAAAATCTAAGCCAGCAGTTTGCTCAGGAACCAAAGGGTCTATCTGTCATAGTTTCCATTCCCTTAACTCTCCAAACTAACCATTCAACTTAGGGGCAAAAAAATCAATTCTAGCAATTGAATCAACCCATGTCTCCCTAGGCCTCATGGCAAAATAAAAACAGCAATCATTTTTCACAATCCTTTCCTGGTCTGGAGCAACTCCTGCTGAGTCTAGACTAACCCCACAAAGCAGCAAACCATTCTCTTCTAAGTCAATCCTATCTATTTAATTGCTTGCAGAGCACAAATCCTTCACAAAGTGAGAAGTGTCTTCACGACAGTCAATCCCTATTCAGCCTAAAACGGAGAGATATGTTCAATTTCCTTTTCCTGACCCACCTACCTCTCACGAACCCACAAATAAAAATAAAAATAAAAATTTATCTGAGTGAAAGGGAAAAATTACCTTCAAATCCTTTTCTTGATTAGATTGCTCCACTAAAAAAATCAACAACGAAAACCAGGTTAATTTCTGTACTAACTTATGAATATATTCTACTGTTGTGCATTCATTCAATGACACCGTGTCTCAAGCATTATGCTAAGCACTAGAATACAGTGGTAATCTAGACTATTGGAGACTGCTTTCATAGTCTCCAGGTTAAGATCTAGTGAAAGACAGTAAATTCAAAAATAATAATAAATAGATAAATAACAATTGTGACAAGTTTGACAATTTCATATGCTTGCTCTTTGACCTAAGTCATCTCACCCATTCATAACTTCTAATTAGCATGAGTAGTCAAGTTCATACCTATTTTTACCCTGTTTCCTTCCTGAATATGACATTGTCAATTTCAACTGATTGCTGAATGACTACATAGGTACATACATATTCTGTTGCTATTACAGATATCCAAAACTGATTCAATCATTTCCTCAGAATGAATTTTCTCATGCCATTTCTCTCAACTCAGTTAAATATATTAACTCCTTTCCAGGTCTGTATATCTATAAGTTTATGGCTATTGACTCTCTTTAAACTGTTCCTTGATGTAAGATTACACTGAGCAGTCATTCTCAAATGTATGCTACTCCCCATGAAGACTAAACAAGCTAAACAAAGGAATTTAATCCCAAATTTGCTCCCAATAATTAGACAATAATTTCAAAATATTTTTCTTGCTAATAAGAGGATTTGTAGTATCACCTTTACACATGGTAGACAGCAAATTAATATTAGTTTGCACATTTCTTCCATATTGGGACTATTCACTTACATCACTTTTTTCTTTCTGAGGAATTGTTTAACACACACACACAAACACACACACACACACACACACACACCATTTTAGTCAATATTTATTATCATCTTCTGTTCAGGCATTATATGTGAGAATTCTGACCTTTTATCTTAACATTGAAGAACTGAAAAGTACGAATAAATGAAAGTCAAATCAAGTGGTTAGTTAGTACATGTTTTTTAATCCATTTTATTATTGCTTTCTTAAAGGTGTCAATGTATAACCTTAAACTTAGCAGGCATAGTAGTTATCAGGCAAAGGAGTTGGCATATCTTCCATTCTTGTTCAGATGCTGGTTTGCAATAATTTTCTGAAATCCACAGGGGATGTTTTGGATAGAAGCTGTGAGACAGCTAATCAGAAAAAGATATTCTAATGTTTAGTTATATTACAGTGTAGCAGAGGCTCCTAGGGGATATGGAAGAAGCCCCATTGGATGATTCATTTTAACAGGGTTGAATAAAACAGAGAAAAACAACTATCAGAGGAAATCTCACACTGATAATTCTTGAAATGAGCTCAAACATGTGTTTTCTAATTTCTGTGATGCTTTTTTATCTTTTTAATTTATTTTTATTTTACTTTCTTTTCTTTTTACCCTCTTTAGTTTTATATTCCATATCCATCAGCATCTAAGATTTATTTCATTTTTGCTGTAGGCACTGAAATATTGACAAAGGGAACAGAGACATTTGGAAAACACAACTTTTAAAAATTTTAAGTTAAATTTCTTAATTCTTCCTATTTGCTTTCTAGGTGTAAATAGATGATACGGATATATTAGGCATTGTTTTAGAACATTATAAACCAGAACATTACCATAGCAACCTCAGCCACTGATAACCACCATGAGAAATGAATTCCCAATGGGTATGGAGTCCTTGGCATTTTACACAGAATTTTTCAAACCATAAATGCACTCATTATTTATTATAATCATGAAATTAAGTAGTGCTGTTAAGTCATCCTTCAACTTGTCAAAATTTGAATGACAAACTTCAACTTAAAGAGATTAAAAGACTTGTTCAAGGTCATGTTAACAGGTAAGTGGCAGGCTTCTGATCTTGAGTTATACATTTTCCAGAATCAGCCTAATAATTAAAAATAAGACTAAAAACATTTATATTTAAACTGTTTATAAGTTTATATTTTGACTAAGTTTAAGTCTACATTTAGACCAAATATTTTAAAATATGGGACTTATGAAATGATTTAACTAAACATTCTCTTGTTGTCAAGGTAAACTTAAAATCTAGAGCCTGTGGGTTTAGGTGCTCAAGTCCTATCCTGATAGCTCTTATCTGAACCATTGTGATCACGTTAACAAATAATCCTTTCAGAGACAGTGATCTAAATCAGTCTCATCTTGTCAGTTACTCTAGTCCAATATTTGCATTGGGGCTTCCTCTGAAGAAAAAAAAATATATGTACTTCAAGAGGGAGGCATAAAAAAGGAAAATATTAAAAAAAGGATAAACATGTGAGAGAAGATAAATATTCTACATATAAGTTAAGAATCATGGTATCAATCAATCAAGCAATCTCTATAAATCAGTAGTTCTCAAGTAGGGGTCCATTTTGCCACCCACAGGACATTTGGCAATATCTGGAGATATTTTTGGTTGTCACAACTGGGGTGTTACTTGCTACAAGTGGGTAGGGGCTATTAAATAGCTCACAATACACAGGACAGCTTCCACAATGAAGAATTATTTGGCCCAAATTGTCTATAGTGAAATCCTGCTATAAATAATGCAAACAATTTAATTTTCATGCATTTAATGACCTTATAAAAGTAATTTTACAATTGAATTGTTTGAAGTTTTTGATTAAAAATATTTTTCTAAGAAATTACCAAATATTACATGGCCATCATAGAAAAACTGGAAAAGAAAAAGGAGCATAAAGAAAAAAAAAGTAGAGTCATTTTAAATCTCTCAATCCAGTGATAAATACTATTAACTTTCTAGAGTCTTTTCTTACAGATTCTCTCTTACACGAATGTTCACATAAATACTGATATTCTAGGGACAAAATTACAATTATATTACACTTTCCAGTAATTTACCAATATATTGTGTTTAACCTACCTATGTCAATAAATCAAGTATTCAATTTATGGATGTAACAAAGTATATCAACCAGTCTCTTTTTATCAAATATTTAGATTAACCTCATTTTTTTCTTGCTATTATAAACTATATTGTTATGAATATTCTTATGCATAAATCTTGGTAAAATGTCTGATTATGTTTAGCATATCATAGAAACAATATTTGTGGGTCAAGGGATATATGCAATTTTATTTGATATATTTTGCTAAATTTAAAAATATAAAAAATTACACTAATTAACTAACTCATAATTAGTTTCTGTTGTAAACACTTTTAATGGCATGTTGAAATCATTCCTTCAATTTCTGTGACAAAAAGAAAAAGAAAAGATCTCATGATGGTTATATGTATATATGGATGAATGGTCTGAGTCTATAATCTTTAGCAAGAGCATAATCCTCAGTTTGTGGAGCTAAATAAGAGGTTGTTAAATCACTCTAATCCCCAATTTATGATATTTCAAGTCAATAAAGTAAAAAGAGCTGACTTAAACATATATGTGCATTTAGGTACTTTTGTAAAAGGAGAGACATGATTAAAATCAGCATTTAGGAGAAGCAGAATCCATAGCTAAAACTAAATAGAAAGAATGTAATCCCCTCAACATCCCCCACCAAAAAAAATTACTGGGAACGGCGCTGATTTTCCTATTGTTTGTAGAATAGGGTTATGAGATGTTTTTTATAAAATGGAAGTATGTCCCTGTTATGCTGGAAGGTTTAGGGACACCCAGACCCCTGGCATTTGGGTTACACATAAAAAATGTTTAAGAGAGAAAAAAAATTCAAGGAAAATGTCAAGGCTTGCGCATTATTTTTTGTTTTCCAAAGCCAGAGGGAAAATGCCACTGTGGCAGCAAGAGAAAATATTTTACTGTTTTTTCCCCCATTTGATGCCTTTTTGTTGAATATTAGAAATATATTTATGAAGTACAATTTAATACATTTGCTAAAAATTAACATGGAGATGAATTTTCTACTAATTAACCTACTCTCAAGAAAAGGCAGTAGGAAAATGCTTGTTAATGTTTAAGCTATAAGACACACTAAAATGCAGGCAATATTTCACTGTGACACCCAGGAGACCCATGCGTGACACAATATAGAGTCTATGTGTATCTCACTCTCCACAGGAACTAATTTTGAAGCACCAGAATGCTGTGAATTGGCTGTAAAACAATGTTGAAGAAACTCAACATAGAACAGAAGGCACACTTTCCTTAGGAAGAATGCTGATAAAATTTTAATGAACTAACACGTTGTCATGGGGATTTGTTGCTATTCATTAATTCATTGTGCTGTTCCTCTATAGTTTTGCTGAAGTTGAGTGACAAATTGTCAAGTAGCAGTTCTGGTAGTTTACACTGCCTCATTGATACCCTAAATTTAGGGGGTAAATTCTTTTAGAGACTTACCCCATCACATGCAGGGTAACATATTTTTCAGCAGCATGTATGCTCAATTGTATTTCAAATGAAATTTCATCTCTAGGGTAGGCCTTTGACTCTGCAAAACACTGGAAATAATCGCAAAATGATTGACAGCGCTAGTCACAGATGGGGACTATCATAGGAGCCAGAGCTGGGGAAGGCCCTACCATACAAAATAGTCAACTGGCCACTTATGAGTTAGGGGTAAAATTCTCAGTACAAAAGAATAATTCAATAATAAAATCGTAGTGTACCAGAGATTGGAGGGACCTCAGAATCAGTCTAACTGGTTCTTTATGCAAATGAGAAAAGTGAGGAGGCGCAGAGAGATTTTAAAAATTATATAGGATATGAGTGGCAGAACAAGGATTAGATACTATATATTTTTGACTTACCTTAATTTTCTTATCATAGCCTTCCTGAGTTTTTTCTCTTGTTCACTTCCAATAGTTTTCACGTTTTCCCCCTTAAAATTAGCCCTAATGGCAAAATAATGGGAAACATTATCCCTGGGGTGTAGGAACATAGCCAGAAGAGGCCTATCATCAGTTTTCATATTGTTCTCAAATGAATACAAATGTTACACTATAAAGATTCATGTTTGTATTAATAGAATTTTCCAACTCTTTGAATAAATTGATGCTCTACAAATATTTAGAAAACTTGTCCAATACTTTATATTCCTCCTTGCTGCACACCCAGTCTATGATAATCAGGTGAGGATCATCAATAAAAAGCAGTCAGAGAACAGATTCTGATGAGAGGAATGTGTCCTTATCATGGTTATTATTAGAGTATTGATGAGACTTGATTCCTGCTTCTGTGCCTTGGTGGAGGCCAGCTAAAAGGGGAAGCACAGACCATTCTGTGGTGATAGAGGCGTTGAGAAGAAGCCAGAAGTGAAAAGAACCCACAACCTGGCTGCATATATTCATGTCATATTTGCAGAGACACCCAAAGATTAGGGATGGAGAGGTTTTTGTTTTAGTTTTAGTTTTAGTTTTTTTATCCTATTCTCCTCCCACCTATGAATTGTTTGAGAATATTAGTTTTATATAAATTTGTCGACTTCCTACTTCTGTAGAACACTGAGGAGATTCAAATTCATAATATGCAAATATACTAAATGCCTAAAGCAAAAGGCTACAGAAGAAAATTTTTAAAAATTTAAAAAATCACTATTAAACCCCGATAGCTTTTTTTTTTTTAATTTTAAATCCTTGCTACTCAGTGTAGCCATTGAACCATCAGCATCACTTGGGATCTGCTAGAAATACAGAATCTCAGGGCCCACCCCAGACTTACCAAATCAGAATTTGCCTTTTAATAAGATCCCCAGATGATTCATATGCACATTAAAGTTTGAGAAGCTCTGGGCTACATCAAATAATACCAAGGTAGCATCTTTACATGTAGAGCTAATAACACACATAACACATAACCCAAACAGTGACACTTACTGGCATCTTACTGCTCTGTTGTTCCCAGCAGGCAAGAATAATTACTACTATATTGCATTGTACTTTTTAAAAATGTTTCTACTGCTACCTCTAAAAGTTTGTTTAACCAAGTGTTATATACATAATGAAAATATTTGCTATTCCTGATTTCTTCACAAGAAATTCAATACTTGTAAAATACTAGTACACTTATATTTGCTAATGGCTATATTCAAGTAATAGCAGCTAACATTCACTGGGGGCTCTTTATGTAAATGTAAATGAGCCCGTTATCCAATTTAATCTTCTCCACAACCTAAATATACGGCCAATGATATCATCTTCATTTTATAGGAGAAATTAAAGCACAGAGGTTAAATAACTGGAGAACACAGCATGAAGTAAAAGTGGGTCTAAACCCATGAGAGTGGAATCTGCCATCCACCATACTAGTTTTTGATTAAGCCACTAGAACTGGAAAATAATGCTTAGATCAAAACAAGTATTTTTTCACCCCAAAGTTAGTCTTTAGCCATGACATGTTTCTATTTTTTAGAAAACCTAATGACTAATAATTATGTGTCCACAACACCTGTAATGGCCTTAAAAAAGAGAGTAATTAGCAATATATTAAGGAGTTAAGGAAATCTCTAATGCTAATCATTAACTTTAAATAAGAATTGAAGTCGTCCCAGATGACAAAAATTATTGATACCTTTTACTTAGTAATTTTACCTGAAACAAACTCATCCTAAGAAAAGTCAGAAATCCATCTGAAATAAATCAGAAGTATTATTTCTCACACAGTCATTTATATCTTTTCAAATTTAACCTGCAAGAAATCCAACCTTAATGAATTATGTGAATTATGGTATATTCATACATTAAAATATTATGGTGTCATAAAAATTATTTGCAAAGAATGTGCTATGACCTGGGAACATGTTCGTTAAGTGAAAAAAGTTGTGTATAAAACACTATATATCTCTACAAAATATGATATATTTTTTCTGATACATATATTCTAAAAGTAACTATCCATAAGTGTTTGTGTTATGTTTATATTTTTGTTTTTTCTTTATATTTGGGAGTATTGTCCAAAATAAATAGGCATTATTTTATAAACGACTTCATAATTTTTCTAATTAGGAAAAGTATGTTCTTCATTCACTAAGTCTCATGAGCCTTAGTGAGTTTGGCTATTTGTTGGAATTTCACAAAATGCATTTAAATTTCAAACTTTTTGCACTTTACAAAGCAGGAACTTTGACTCATTCAACATTTTCCTAAGTAAACAAATGCAAGTAAAAAGTTTCATTGGTATATAGCCATCAAGTGCTTATTTGAAGATCTCAAGCCAGTATTTAATTATGGGCTGCCATTTAGTTTATGTATGTAGCAGATATTTGAATTGATACACACATAAAACACAGGCTATGAACTAAAGCAAAATAAAAGCCTCAGTAGATTTTAGCTGATGTCACTCAGAGTTCCGCTGGGCCCTATTTAAGAGCAATTAGAGATTTACTACCTCATTATCATTTACCTCATTTTAAAACAGATACCGTTGTCACCACCTGAAAGTTTCCTTTATTTCTTTCATTGAACTGTTAACAATCATGAATGGTTCAAAACAAACTTCTTGAAATTCCTGGTTTTGAACACCCTTTTTTCATACGCAAGGCACAATTTTACCCTCTCGTATTTATGTACATTTTCCTATCGATGGGGCTCCTAGTAACTTCCAAAATTATTTCCATGAGTATATGCATAATCCCAAGGTGAATTTTTTCCCTTAAATATATTACAGTAAACATGAGGAAGGTGAAAAATATCACTAATGATCAAATTAAATTCAGGTGTTCTAGCTATTTTCAGCATAGAGTTACGTTTCAGAACTCTATCTATGTTAGTGAAACTTACGCAAGCAGTCAAATGCTGGCTTTTTAAATTTAGACACAAAAGAATGTCCAAAGCAATGGATGATATGCCATCATGTGCTTTCCAGTAATTAATTTGTTACGAGCCCCCACAAATAAAATAAATGCTGAATAATACAATGACTTCTGTTGTCAAAAGCATCCTCCCTCTCACTTCTGCCTTTCTGGCTCCTGACATTATTTCTTGGTTATTGGTTGACAGTTCAGTGCCGTGAGTGTTGCTCTTGCTGTAGGGTTAGCAGAATAATTGACAAACCACAGGGATCGGATCCCTGGATTAGGATGGCCAGACTGTCAAAACAACCATGACATACTCTCACATCAGCTTCACCTGCAAGTCAAGGCTGTGAGAAAAACATTCACCTTGGCAGGGCCATATGGAAAGTATTTAGTTTAAAATATTTCCCACTGTAAAGTACACTTCAGCAAAGAACAGAAACAACATAACATCATTTTAAAATATAATTCATGAAAAAATATAATTCATTGAAAAAATAATTTATAGAAAAAAATTCACCATGGTCATAACTAATTCAAGCATTTATTATAAACATCCCAAAGTCTTATTTCTTTTACCTAAAATTTCTTTTAAATTTCATGAAATATCCTTAACTTTTATTAAATGAATGGCATATATTTGGGAGAACTCTATCTGTATTGATAGATGTGTTTATAAAATATTATGTATGTATGTATTATGTATGCACACAATCAAAGAGGAGTGTGTTAACAACCTAGTTTTATGCTGTATGTATAATTTTGTTAAAAAAAAATTTGTAAACTTTAAATCATATTGATGCCTGTATGCAATTCATATTAATAAGCAGCATGACACAAGTTGTGATTATCAATTAGAGGGCTATATACATTTCCATCTTAAGAAACACAGTTTAAGAATGTTTCAAAAACTCTAAAATTGCCACTTTAAACATTGTCTCTAGACTTTCAGATTCCTATCATAGATCTTTGAAATGACAGCTCAAGTGACATCTATTTATAATGCAGGCGTATTCTCTGTATGAAAACATAGATTGCAAAACCGTTAAAGGGAAATTAAAATGCAAATACAAAAAAGGGTTATTTACTTAGTTCTGTGCCAGCTAACACATGGGATATGGACACCTAGGATTAGAAAGATCCAATTATTTTTAAAATATAAAACTTAAAGAACTTACTCATGCACCACTTGGGTCTTGGAATGTGATCAAAATAGTTTTGGAATAGTTAATCAGTATTTTTCCATCAGAGTCAAATTGTTCAAAACATTAAAAAGAAAAAGCAAGAAGCATGAGTGAATATTATTTACTGACAGACACTTTAACAAATACTAAAATGTTCAAAAACAAGGATTGGAATAAAATGACTTTAAACTATTCATTTTTATCTTGGAAAACTGACTTTTTTTTAATTTCATTAACGTTTGTGAATAAAGAAAAAAAAAAAAACACAAAAATTTATTGTCCCAAACAAACCAGTCTTATTTTTCTACTATTGTGCATCAAAATATCACTCTGGAACAAACTGTAAATATCCTCTCATTTTAATGCCTATTTTGCTTACTTAAAAAGAACTTGGGTCTAGAGTTGGAAATAATTAGGCTAGTAGTGTGCTCTGAAAGATAGAGTGAATTTTCAGAAACTTATAACTGATAAATGCCAACTTTAAAAAAACAAACAAACAAACAAAAAACCTACAAGCCATCGGAAGCATTGTTTTCTGTGGTAGAGCAACCCATAGACTTTTATACCTCAAAGTGATCTTATCCAGTGTTAGTTAAAAGAAAAATTACTAAATGTAAATTAATTTAATCTTAATCATGTCACCATGAATTAGGCAGGTACTACTCAGGCAAAAAAAAAAAATGAGAGGTTAAATAACATTTATAGGTTGCAGAGTCAGGACTTGGACCAATTGAGTAACATACTTAGCTCCACTACCTAGAATATAATTGAGGTGTGCTCTCCCATGTATGAAAGCAGAAGTAAAGTTCTTCCATATTGCCATTTTTCTTTATGTAATCATGGCTTTTGTTCCATATATAAACTGTTAGGTAGCTAGTCAGACATGAACAGGAGGAACAAATGAATAGGGGCTCAGCCCAGAGACTGCCCAAAGAACACCCTATTGGTAGTTAGAGTCCCTCCTGCATCCCCAGAGACAAAGAACAGGAGGGTCATAGTCTTAGCTGGCCTAATCCAGCTACAGATGCCTGTACAGCAGGTACTCTCCTAATTTACCTACAATTTAAGCTTCATTATAATACTGTGTTTATACCTGGTAGTTCTTGAATCTAATTATAACAGACTGTATTCTGGGTAAACACATGCACACTAGGCAAAGAGTTATGAAGCAGCCAGGTGTCAGTTAAAATGACCTCACTTGCCAATCACCTAGGAATGCCTTTGGAACCACCCATCATGGCCCAGATATATTGCAGACCATTCCACTTCTGGGCCCTTTTTTTGCCCACTGGGCTCTTTTTTTTTGTGGCCATTTTGTATTGGTTACAGCGCTGGGACCATGTGCCTCCTTGGGGCATCCTTTGTCTTTCTAAAATATGCTTTTTTAAATTTTTTATTTTATTATTAGTTTTGAGTATACAGTACATTGGTTAGACACTTATATAGCTTATAAAACAATCCCCCTAATTGCTCTTTCTCTCTTCTGGCTCTCCACCTAGCCATTATGTGAATGCTAACTGCATTCCCTATGCCGTGCTCCCTATCCCCATGACCATCTATCAACTACTATAAAATATACTTTTAATAAATCTTTTCTAAATCTCAATGACCTATGATTCTTCACCGTGTGCCTTGAAGAAGAACCAAGGGAAAATGCTAACTACACTTCTGCGTGTCATTATCCCTCTCCCTTCCCACTGCCTTTGGGGCAACATCGAACACTGATGGGCTTCAATGGTGACAAACCATATCAGGACATTTTCAGTAAATTATCAGAGAGTCAACAAAAACAGACTTAGAAACAGAAATCAAAAGGATCATTGCCAGAGTGGAAGAGGATGAGGGGGGATGGGAAAAAAAGATGAAAGGGAATGTGGTCAACAATATTGTGATAAATTTGCATGGCAACATATGATTACTAGATTTGTGGGGTGATCACATTGTAAGGTATAAAAATATTGAATCACTATATTGGACTCCTGAAACTAATATAACTAATATATTATATATCAACTTTATTTAAATTTTAATTATCGTTTATAGTTTCAAATTTGTTCCAAATGATCTTGAGTTCCATAATTATAATGGAAAAAAGCCAAGAGGAAACTTCTTTTCATTAAATTAGCCTGTTTGTCCATAAAGTTCACAACATTATCACATTACCCCACATTACTGTTATCATATTATTACCTATAATGGAGCTCTAAATGCTAAGGTGTTAGACCAATAGAAATCCTAAAACTTGATTAAGGAATTTTTACCCACAGGCTGGACTATATTTGAACTATTTAAGAACATTTAAGCAGTTATTCAGCTTTTCACATTTTTCAGTACCAATCTATACTTAGAGTTCACCTTTGTGTTACTTCTAGTAAGTGTCTGACACACAGTAGGTGTTCAACAAGGTTACTTTCTAGCCTTTTCTTTTCTCGAGAGCATAGCTGAAATTTGTTATCACACTATGAAATTTTTTTTTAATTAGTAGGATTTTCCAAATTAAAAATTCAGTGGTCACCAAAAAATATATCAAATTGAAGTCAAGACATAACAGGTATAAAATTTATGATCGCAGCTGTTTTTTTCTCTAGTTGGCAAATGTTGATTCTGCTAGAGGTAGAGGTTTTGGTATTTGTGGATATAGTTAGTGCAATTATTGTCTACTCCAATTTAATTGCCTTTCCAATGAAGACAACTAAAAAGAAAATATACAAAACTAATAATTCATATCAACACATCATGAATGTGACACTAATAAAGAAAACAAAGTAAGAATTCTGAATAGGTTAGACAAGAGAAGGAAATTTTTTTCTTTTGCTGCTGAAAAAACCTTTTTCAGCTACTGATGTATGTCCCTGATCTTTATCTCTACCACAATACTTCCAGAAGGAATCATGAATGGGGAAAAGAAAAAACCTAATGAAGGAAATGATAGAGCAGTTAAGGTACAAAGAGGTCGATAAAAAATAAACAAAGAGAAAATAAAAATAAATTACAGATTGAAATCTAGAAAATGATCCTAAAGAGTCAGATCAATCTCTTTTTTAAATCCCTTAACAAAAATTTCGAAGAGATTGAATGATTTCTATAGAACCAAAACTTGTAATAATTTCAAGCTGGCAGAAACCAGGTGTAAGAATTTACTTCTCAATGCCTCACAGAGAAGAGTGGAAAGCATCAGCGAAGGAATATAACTCCAGCATGGTGGAAAACACAGGCCCTCAAGAAAGGGTTGTGAAAATAGCCCACATCTCTCTAGTTCTTTCTCCTTATTTCCATTCCTTGTAGTTCTTTCAGTGAAGTGCTGCAGAAGGGGAAGAGGAATGAGAGAAAGGGTTGGGGAGAGGGGTTAAGGATGAAGTTTGAACAACACAGAGACCCATTAGCTTCATGTAGTCCTAGCCCACTGCATACACTGTAAATTTATAAACTCTATATACATAAACATATATGTATATATACATATGTGTGCATATGTGTGTGTGTGTGTATGCATAGACACACATATTCTTCTTAGGGATATGTACACTCACACAAACACAAGCACATATATGTATGTACACACATATCTCTTTTAGACAAAATAATTACTCAAAGATTACTATTATGACTATTCCTTGGGTATAAATCAAATATTATGTTACCAAAGCAGGTGTACATACCAAATATTTAGAATTTCTCAAGCTGATTTTTTGTATGTATTTTTAAAAGAGTCATAGGCAAAAAATCACATAAGCTTTAACTTTTACAGTCTAGAAAACAATATAATCAGAAAGTTAGCTCCAAAATGCCTCAGGAGGTAAACAGTTGTTTAATGAGGACAAATGGAATAAAATTAAAATGCAGCCTAATAAAATAACTTCTAAATATAAGTTAGCTCAGTCATGTGGCTCAAATAATATTTTTGCTCAAAGGTACATAGTTGTAATCTGAGAAAAATATGAATGTAAATGAAAAAGAAGAAGAATAGGAGGAAATTTTAGCCATGATATTATAGAAATACGGAAGAGGTAGAAAAATAGAAATAAAATTATAACAATAAGATTTTTATTATGCTATCTCTCCACCTCCCAATAAAAGTTTATCATGTAAAATAATGATGCTTAAGATCTCAAAGAGATCTGGGTATAAGCCTCAGAGAGAAAAAAATCAACTCTCATTTGTGAAGAGAATTTTAACACAGAATTTTTACAAATGATTCATGAGCTTCAAGACTGGTTAGAATTCTGTAAACAAAAGCTCTAGGATCGTTTGATTTTAATTATTTGAGATATGCACGAGCCAGGCCCCATCAGTCTTTAAATGTCACCGAGTTTCTCAGAAGGCCAGGGATATCTCAGTATCTTACAGTTCAGTCCAAATTGGCCTCCAGGAAACCATGAAAAAGCCTAGGAAAAAAATCAAAGAATTCAAGAGACATTGGTCATTCACATTAATTGGCACTTAGGCTGGTTAAGTATCTTTTTAATTCATATTATCTAACTGCTCTTAAAGAAACACATGACAATAGTTTCATAAAGGAGCCATTGAAATGTGGGACATTTGGTCTGGGGGCTAAATTCTGCCTCTCCACCATAGTGAATTGACGAGGCCACCTAGGGAGGAAATCCTGTGCCTTCCTCTAACACTCAGCACTGACATTTGAAAAGTCTTTCAATCCACATGTAGAAGACTTCATGAGACCAGGAAAATGTGCCGATTGTCCTACACACCCATGCCATAACCCAGTTGCGATGTCACTATAGGCCTGCTTGACAACGCTGTCCTAGGGGATCATCTAGGCCTCTTTCCTAGATCTTCCAGGAAAAGCTTCTTCTCTCAGTAATTCTTGCTCATTCATGTCAAAACTACTTCCTGACCACAAAAGATGGCACATACATAACCCACTTTGCTGATATGCATGTGTCAACCCAGCATTGAACAGTTTCTTATTCTGTCACCCAAAACTCCAAGTAGCAGTCTACCCTAAGTAGCTACCCCAAGTAGTAGCTAGACTTTGTCTTAGCATGAATGGATTTCAAACAATATTCTTGAGCAAATAAAAAAATTGGTTTACAAAAATCACCATGGTCTAATTACATGTACAAAAACTTAAAAATTTAAAACCAGAGAGAGGAGGGTGAGACCAGGAAATCTTCACAGAAAGATTCCAAATTGCTATTTTTTTTAAATCAAATTTCTCCTTCAGAGAAGATGAAATAGATATACTCTTCCCCATACCTCCTACCAAAAATCCTGAGCATTACTTTTAAAACAAACAAAAGAAGATTCTGAAAGGTGAGAAGAAAAAGAGAAGACAGACCTCAGGACTCCACTCCACAAAAAAAAAAAAAAAAAAAAAAAAGACTTGATGGAGAGATCGCTGTGTTTTCTTTTTACCAAACTTGCAGCTGAAGATGCTGGTAATTGAGAAAAGCCAAAGGATATAGACCAAAAATTTCCAAAAAAAAAAACCTGTTCTCTCTAGCTAAAGAACCAGGAAAGGACAGCCTAGCAAAACAGAAAACTTTTAGACATTAACTACTTTACTGCATCTAAACACTATGGAAAAAACTTCTCCCCATGCCAGCAAGTAGAGAAGACTTTTAGAGGAGTGAAAATATTCTGTATGATACCATAATGATGGATGCATGTCATTATACATTTGTCCAAACCCATTACACAGCTGTCCAAACCAAGAGTGAACCATAATGTAAACTGTGAACTTTCGGTGATTATGATGTGTCAATCTAGGTTCATCAACTGTAACGAATGTACCACGCTGGTGTGGGATGTTAATAATGGGGGAGGCTATTCATGTGTGGGGTTAAAAGGGCATATGAGAAATATCTGTACCTTTCTCTCAATTTTGCTGTGAGCATTAAACTGTTTTAAATAAAATAAAGTCTTTAAACAAATTGTATGGAAAGGCAAAGGAAGCTTAACAGTAAAAAGAATTTTGAAAAAGAATAAAGTGGGAGGAATCAAACTACCTGACTTCAAGATTTATTATTTAGCTACTATAATCAAGATTGTGTGGTATTTAAGAAATAAATACCTATTAACATTATTTCATTATTATGTTCAATAACAATGCTAATAGTAACAACAATACTAATACTACTAGTAATAAAAGAAGACTATTGTATTGGTAGAGGAACTGACACATAGAAATGGAACAGAATAGAGAGTGCAGAAATAGTCACACAAATGTACCCAACTAAAGTTCAATAAAGGTTCCAAAGCAATTCCATGGGAGAATAGCTTTTTCAACAAATGGTGCTAGAGTAGTTGCACATCCATAAGCAAAAAAAAAGAAAAAAGAAAAAGGAAAGTAAAAAGAAAAAGAAAAAGATCGAAAGAAAGAAAGAAAAAGAAAATACCTACCTAAACCTCACACCTTATATCAAAATTAGCTCAAATGGATCAGACTTAAAGGGAAACATAAAACATTTAACTTCTAGGGGGAAAAAAAAAAAATAGAAGAAAATTGTTGGCATCTAGGGATAGGTAAAAGCATGATTCGTGAAAGAAAAACATTGATAAATTGGATTTCATCAAAACTTGATATTTTACTCTGTGAAAGACCATCCTAAGAGGATAAAAGACAAACTAAGACTGACAGAAAAGCTTTACTATTCAGTCACATACCTAACAAAAGACTTACTCTGTCTAAAATAAAAATATAGTTAGAAAATTTCACCATAAAAGATATACAGATATTAATTTTTATTAGCCATCAGGAAAAGGCAAAGTTAAAACATAATGGAATATTACTACATACCTATCAGAGTGGTTAAAATAAAAAATAGTGACAACATCAAATGCCAGTGAAGATACAAATAAACTAGATCAATTATAAATTGCTGGTGGAAATTAAAATGATACAGATATTCTGGAAAACTTTTTGGCAGTTTCTTTAAAAAAACCTAAACATGCAAGTATCATACAACCTAGGAATTGCACTCCTCTGCATTTACTCTGAAGACATGAAAACTTAAGTTCACACCAAAACTGTACAGAAATGTCATACTAGGTTTTTCCCTAATAGTCAAAAATCTGGAATCAACTCAAGTATTTTTCAACGGGTAAATGGTTTATTAACAAACTGTGGTATATCCATACCATGGAGAATTATTCTGCAATAAAGAACGAATTATTAAAACGTGCAATAACTTGGATGAATGTCTAGAGAATTATGCTGAGTGAAAAAAAGCCAGTCCTAAAGGGTTATATATTGTATGATTCCATTTGTACAATGTGAAATTACAAAATTATAGACAAGTTGACAGATTAGTGGTTGCCAGAGGTTAAGGATGAGGAGGTGGTTGGTGAGGTGGAAGGAGTAGGTATAACCATAAAAGGACAATAGGAGGGATCCTTGTGGAACATATCCTTTATGTGTTCCATATAAAGACTGTATCAATGTCAACATACTATTTGTGATATTGTGCTACAGTTTTGCAAGATGTTACCATAGGGGTTAACTGGGCAAAGGGCATATGAGATGTATCTGTGTTATTTTTTACAAGTGCATATGAATCTATGATTATCTCAATATTAAAAGTTATTAAAATATAGGAAGCAAATTATATGAGATAATTTTACATAATTTTATTTTGCATGTTAGATTTCAGCCATTTCCCAATGATTTTCATGCTATGGAACTCATAAAAATAAAAATACATAAACACTTTTTAATTGTGGATTATTCTACTTTAATTGAAATAATAAACTCTTAAAATCTTTTTAAACCATAAAATCCCCTTTAAACATGAAAGTCTTTTCCAAGTGGTTTATATTTTAGATGTACCACTTCATTGTTCACAAAACTCAAATGACTAGTTCTCTACACATCCATTAGATAAATGAGGAAAACTAAAGTTGGAAAAATTAAAACCATTGAAGAAATATTTTATAACTAGTTAATGAGCAAACTTGGAGCAGAACTCCATTTTCATAGACTTTCTACCCAGAGTTGCCACCATCAGAGTAGGATCAGACTAGAGCACTTTGCTGGTGGGAATGTAAATGGTACAGCCCTCTGGAAACCAGTCTGGTAGTTTGTTAAAAAGATAAACATGGAACTATCGTAGAACTGGAAGGGTAGATGTTACAGAGTAGAGACAGTAGCTGATAAGAACCATTCTGGTTCCAGTATAGATATGGAAAGGAAAAAGAAGAAAGTTAAGAGATCATTCATGAGTTTCTGCAAAGGGAGTGGATGTTAGGGACATGAAAACATCCAAGAAGATCTGAGGAAAATCTGAGACTGTTAGTGACAGCGCCCTGCATCCTTGAACACGTCATAGGAAAGACAGCAAATGTCTTTGAGAAGGCGGGCACTGCACACATGATGCTATATTCAATGTGGCAGCAGGTGGTAAATTACAAAGAAACGAGGTAGTTGCTTAGGTGGGTGAGCCTTGTAGAACCTTGTAACTCCATAATGATACAGAGGTAATAATCTTGAGAGTAGCAGGGAATCTCTAAGACAGAGTCCTGAAACAAGTCAAAGAAGACAGGAAAGAAAGTTTCCCTTAGAAAGAAACAACCCTCAATAACTTTGAATTGACTGAGAAGTTACCGAAGTGAAACTAAATATTTACCTGGAAAACACTGTTTTAAGTTAAAAAAAAAAAGTCAAGTTATTTTTATTTATAAAAGTATCTCTTCATCCCCCATAAGATACATGGAACTCCAGAGCAAAATGATGAATCAAATTTTAAAAATCAACATTTTTTTTCCAAAAAATGTTGTGAGATACTTTGCTGAGGCAAGGATCAGCTACAAATACCATGTGATACATAGTTTCTTCCCTAAAGGCACTGGTAATATATTTTAAGTGACAACACCTGTATTTTATTAATGATTTTAGAGAAGAATCAAAAAAGCGAAAGCTTTGTTTGATACCCTCTAAAGATGGCAAGTGTTAAATGTTAGTGCTAAATGTTAGCACCATGCTACATGTGAGAAGGAAGGTTTAAAGTTCAATCTCTTTTTCACATTTGTCAGAATAAGCCATCTTGGATCTCTGAAAAATAAAAAGGAAAACATAACCTAATAAACTAATCTCTCCTATCACCTAGGTTATAGATAACCACTCTCGAAAGAAATCACTTTCTGGTCCCTAGGAAGTTTCTCCATCTATGTGTTTATATTTTGGATACACATGGAAGCTTCGGGGGGATTATAGGGAAACCAGCAAGAGTGATCCATCTTCTCTGACTTGGATATACTACCAGGTGCACACCTTGGTTGTGTTCAGACAAATGATTTAACAGCAATCACTATTGCAGTCATTTTCCCCTTAAGTATCACAGGTTAGGAACCTTTTTGACATGAACATTTTGATGCAGATATACAGATAAAAGCTATCTAAAGATGTAAATACAACTTTTAAACTGTCAGTACTGTGTCCAACAGATAATTCTGACCCGTTCCTCATCAGTATGTACTCCTTCATCCACCAATAACTCCAAAATAAATATGCACTTCTCAAAACTTCATTCTGATATCTGTACTGATCTCCTTATTTGATATTTGCACTCAGGCGTCTCTCAAGCATCCCGAATTTAATGTATTCAGAATTGAATTCTTCTCTTTTCCCACAAAATGTCCTTCTCCAGTGTTGTCTGTCGCTGACCACTAACCACCCAGGTCATCACACCAGTAATCAAGGAATCGTACCTGACACCTTCTTCTCCTTCACACACTCAAACCCATTATCAAGTTACATCAGTTTCATTCTACTTCCACTGCCACCATCCTGGTCTAATTCACCATCAATCTAGATTTATACTAGCCTCATAACAGGTCTCCCTAATACTATTCTTCTTACCCATTTCCAATTTATTCTCCATAACTACCAAAGCAACCTTTAAATACACTATCGCCCTCCTACTCAAACTCCTAAATGAATTCTCACTGATCTTGGATGGAATCTAAGCTCCTTGCTGTTGTTTTTGAGAGTTTTCACAATCAGGCCCTATTTACCTCTTTACCTTATCTTGTTCCTCTTACCCTCACCTACTTAGCTCAGCCATGCTGGCCTTCTTTTGGTCCTCTAGTGGTCCAAGTGCTATCTCTTTTAGAGCTTCTGTGTAGAGCCTGCCTAATTCTTCGTTTTCCATGTTGCAGACTTAACTCCTCTATAAAAAGGATCTTCTCTGAACCTCATTCTAAATTAAATTGCCCATTATATTCTCCTAACACTCTAATATATTTACTTTTATAGCAAGCCTTCTTTGATGTGTTATTATTTGCTTATTTGTTTCCTTATTATTAAAGTCTATTCACTAGCTGTAAGTTCCATAAAAGAAGGGACACTATTTTGTACACTACTGCAGTTCAGAATATGGCACAGAGAAGTTTCTCAATAAATGTCTAATGAATAAATGAATTAATGTATTATTTGTCACCTACGAAATAGATAGCAGCATTAGCTTAAAAGACTAAATCACACAAATAAACAGACAATAAAAGCTTCCTACCTTTTGAAGGAGGTCATCAAGAGGATGTGAGCGTCAGTTGACCTGAGACCTGGACCTTGATAATCTGAGGTTCCCCATCACCTTCCCTGACTTGAAATGTAAGTTCCATTTGCCTTCCCTAAGCTAAAAGGTACACCAAGAACACAGCCTTAAGATAGAAATGTATTGCAGAGACCATCTGGACAGTATACCTGACTGTATAAACTTTTAAGATTATGATGGGTAGGTACGAGATATACTTGTCTTCCAGCCATCCAAGATAAGCCTCCTTTGTAAATTCCCTTGCTTATTAAACCTATCACCTACCATTCTGGAGTGGTCTGCCTCTTTCTTTGGTCTCTTCTTGTGCTCTGTGTATAAGCACCAGTTTTTGAACTGATACTACTCTGAAATTAGAAACACCAATACATATATCCAGTTCCTATAAAACTTAAATGGAACCCAATCATTGAACATTTGATGAATGAATAAATTATTAGTGACACATTTACAAAATGTCTAAATGTATGCATATACTCAGAGGCTATAATTTCCACCATCAACACAAAATTAGTTAACCTGGAAATGCATTAATATATTGGTAGTAAAATATGTCATATGACAATGTTGAGTATACATACTGTTTTTGTTACAGTTTGTTAAGTATATGTAAAAAACAAATTTTAAATCAACATTTTGTGGAGTCCCTTGCAGGGGCCCCAAGAATAAAAGGCGAAATCCTTTGTTCAGATACCAAGATATTTCTCTAGAGAAAAAAAAAATAGTTGATAAAAACTTCTTCACATAAATGACAAGCAGTACTCTATAGGAGAAAAGGGTTGAAACATTGGTCAATATAATAAAATCTCAAATTAGCATTTATATTTCACAGTTGTAGATACTAATATTAAAGCTGTGATAAGAGGATAAAATAACTTTTAAAAACTGAACCAATTAGAAAGCAATGAATCACTTAATTAAAAAAGAAAACTGAGTTCTTATTCAGAGAATTATTTCCATTAGTAGAAAAACAATTAACATTTTAGTGCACAAAATGATGATAATTTTGCCTTAATCCCACTATTTAGCCCATTTAAATCTCCTCTGATTAAAGATAATTCCAGCATTTTAAAGATCAAAGCTTCTCTGCTGGTTGATTAGTTTCTAGGTCCTAATTTTACACTCTTAGTCAAACCATAGAGTCTTAAAAAAAATCTAAATTAAAAAAAAACAACACAGGTATATTACCTCTCCCAACAAAGAGAAAATAACAATTGTTCTTATATATGATCACTTTTTCAGTAAGTAATAAATGTTGGTTGTATTACATATTAATTATCCCACTCCATGCCTTGAGGTTGGAACTCCCTGCTTTTCTTAAATTGCCAGGAACCTTTACGATGGACACTAAACTATAAATGTGCCACTATTTCCATAAAAGACTCTCCAAACCCCAGAAAATATAATAAATATCTCTCTTATCACCCCACCTTTCGATTGCATAATCACAGTTCAGAAGAGATTATTTCAAAATAGTCCTTCAAAATCCTTAATTCTACAAATGAGAAATCAGATTTTTTCCTTTAAATCACAGTTTTTCTTATTCTTGACTAACAAATACAGAAAATGAGGCTCCATAAAATCAACAAACTTCACAGGACCACACCAGCCAGGGCTCTATTTGGCTCCAAAATACATGCTTTGTTTTATTAAATTACTAGATGCCTCCTAAAATGTTACCTTGCCCTTCTTTTCTCATGTCTAAGAACTCAGCCTCTTCTAATTTTCTACGTGGAGTCCACATACCTTTTTTTTTAACTGATTCAACTTCTTTGCTAGAGTCTCTCCAACTCTTTTATAGAATTAGTAAAGTATTTAGCTAACACTTAGATACACATAGTGTACTAAGATCAGTGACATCTGTTCACGAAGGGCAAAATCCACATTACTAACCTTACATAGCATTTGAGACAGAGTTTGGCACTTATTAAATGTGTGTCAATCACACTTTTTAAATGTGATTGACAATTCTAAGACCTCCTGGAAGATTTAAGAAGGACAGCATTTGTGGCTTCCACAAATTCTGACATGTGAGGGGATGGATTCTCAGGCTCTAAACAAATTCTGAAACTCCATGATACCTATTCAATTTCTTACAATGTGAATATTCTCGTTTCCTTCTTTTCTCTTTACAGTGAAAGTTTTAGGAAGTTTATATGAATTAATAAAAATCCTGGGCTCTATGAAGCCAATCTAGCTTTGAACATGCTTTTATTGATCTTGCAGGTAAATCTACTGTGAATGTTATGAGCCAAGCCCAGATCACCAACTTCAAACAGAATTGGAGGTACCTGTAGAGAGTTATGCTGGCAGACAGGCTTTTACTAAAGCCAGCAGAGCAGAGGTGAGGATTTAAAAAAAAAAAAAAAAAAAAAAAGTTGCTTAATTAACATTTTAGCTGTGTTGTAGGTTGAGTGATTTAAGGCAGCTTATTAAATTCTCCCTGTTGCATCCTGGAGGATATCATTTTCCTTTCTTTTCTATTTTACAAATGTAATCAATTTGTTTCTAATATCTGAACATATTAGCATAGAGAAGATTTTTACTATGCCGGGGTTCTTTTTATGTTCATTCTTAGGAATCAATTACCTTGCTTGAAGATATCAAATAATTTTACTATGGCCAATGCAGTAGAAAAATATTTTCTCAGTTCTCACTTCTTAGAAACAGAGAGCATTTCTCAACTACTAAACCATATTTCGTATATGGGTGAAAAGTACAATAACATGATTACCCATTCCTACTGTCTCCAAAATGCATAATCTTATATCCATTTGGAAGAGCTGTGACCATTCCTACCTGTTTCCATGTACAAAACCAGCTCAGCTCATACTTAATGGGAATCTAGAGCCTCTAATCATTGGCATTACTGTCTTGTGAACGATTTTCTTGGTCTTGATCTAATTTTGAACCTGTACCTATCGAATAAGCCATGAAGTTACTTGTAAGTTCCAAATGAATAAAACTTTGTTAATCATGCTAGGTCACAAGACCCCAGTGAAAATCTCAGCCCAGGGATGAATATCATAGTGGTTAAGTGCGAGAACCTTGAATTAGAGTGCCTAGATATGGAAACTATATTGACCTCAAACCTTGGGCAATTCACTTTATTTCCCTCCATCTGAGTTTCCTCAACTGCACAATGCAGATAATGATAGTATCAACTTCTTCTTCATTTTTTTTTTTTCTTAAAGAATTGCTGCAGCATGTCCTTGGAAGGAAAATTGCTCCTCATTAACTTTGCAGCTAGTATTATCTGTGCCTGTTATCTCAGCCAAGTGAATAACTGGGGAGATTTTTACTTTCTCATTCCAAGCTAAATCTTAATGGCTCAATATAAAAATAAACAGACTATCAATAAAATTTACATTTTTAAAAAGATAAGTTTCACATTACCTGAATTCAAATATTATCACTTTATAGCAAGTCTTGTTTCCTCTACTTCTACTCTGTCTCCCTATCCTTATGGAACATATTCCAGACATTGTATCACTTCCTCTGTAGTTATTTTAATATGTCTCTCTAAAAGATAAAAACTCGTCTCAAAAACAAAAACCACAAAAGCATTATAATACTTAAATAATAATAATAATACTTAAATAACTATAATAATGCTTTAATACTTTCAAATGTCCAGTTAATGCTCGATGTCTCATTATGTTATATTTATTTGTTTGAATCGGGATCCAAATGAGGCCCACATACTGCAAATTAAGTAATATGTCTCTTAAATCTGCTTTAATTCGTAGCTTTCTTTCTCCATCTCGTTTATGTTTCTTTTGCTGCTGAAATTAGGTACTTGTTCTATAAACTTTTTTAACAGTCTGGATTTTTCTGATTGTATTCTGCAAAACTTTTTTTTTAATGTGTTCCAATGAGTTCTACATTTCTTATAAATTTGTAGTTAAACCTAAAGTTTTGATGAGATTTAAGAATAATGTCTTTGGCAAGGATATTTTCTAGTAGGTGGTGCACTCCTCCAACAGGGAGCTCATAATATCTAGTTGTCTCTCTTTTTATGTTAGCAACTGCTAATGTGCTATGTCTAGATCCACTAATTAATTAGGAGTTAAAAAATGTTAATATTTTAATTTTATTATTTATTCTTCATTTATTAAAGAGAAATGTCCCTTCATCTACCATATACTTGTCCAGTAGTTCAGTTATATAGAAAAGGCAAAACAAATGCTCAGTTCTCGCCTTTGTTTATCAGCTTTCAAAATAGTCCATCCTCTAATGATGACCGATTATTTTTTTAATGTATACTAAGAACTGATGGATTTAAACATATTTTATATGTCCCTGAGTGTTTTTAGAAAACCTAGTAGTCTTTGATAGTTTTCCTTGATACCTTCCACAATTAAATATTGAGGATTATCTTATACATTTCTGCCCCAGATCTAGAATCAGCCATATTTCCAATGAATTCTTGTTCTTTTCAGTAAGAAACATTATAGTTGCCAGTATACTCTATCATATTTTCTCTCCCTCTCCCTATATGTACCTGTGTGTGTTCCATACACTTATAAATATGTATGTAACATGTATATGTGTATATATGTAAATATATATGAGCATATAGCAGTTATATATACATGTAACTGTACCATTTGAAAGTTGCAGCATCATGGCACTTTATTGTTAAATATTTTAGCACACATCTTCTAAAAACAAGAACTAAAGCATAATGCCACTATGACCTCAGAAAATTAATAATTGCTATAATATTTACTAGTTAGTCCATATTTCCAGTTCTCTACATTTTATTTTCTATAGCTGCTGTTGTTGTTGTTGTTTTGTTTTGTTTTGTTTTGTTTTTTGTTTTGTTTTACGAGAATCAGGATTCAATCTATGTTTATACACTGCATTCGGTTATATCTGGTTAGTCTCTTATAATCTACAATAGTCTTGATCTTTTTTGTTTGTTTGTTTTCATGTTATTAACTCTCTTAAGAGCACAAGATAGTTGTCCTGTTGAATCTTCCATCTTTTGGATTTTTGGATTGCTTACTAATAGCATTCCATTTCAAATATTGACTCGGCAAAACAATTGCCACATTAAACTATTGAGGTTAGCCATATATAAAAAATCTTTTCTGAAGCAATATTGATTTTTTTTTTTCTGTGTAGAAAATACATCTGAATTACAGGAATATTGTAGCTCACTGACATGGTATTATTTGCTTTTTTATTAGGTGCCGAGTACTCTAAAATTTGTAGTCCCCAATGTATATAAAATGACTTATCTTAAGGAATATTATGGAAAGAATAATATTCTACTTGAGTATTTAGACAAGACTTTAAATTTTTAAATGTCCACCTATAAAATACTCCTTACCTGACCATGATTGGTGCCAAAGCTCTTGGTAGATATTACATAGAAAGGGGTGCAGGAGAAGTTACAATGCTAACAACCAGGCTCCCCTCTATTATCAAACTATCTCAAATATTTTAGTTATGTAATGATTACTTTTAGCCAAATATGCCTTTCTTTCCTCCACAATCTCAGGAAGCTCTTCCTAATGGGTCTCCTGAGCATCCTTCCTTCCTTATATTAAGAAAAAAGAGGAAGAACATGATTTTAGTTTATTCTAAGCTACATAGTAAGACCACATATTTACTTTTTTCCCCCAAAATCTCTTAAAGCATTTTTTTTCTCAACTATTCCTGGTAAGAATTATCCAAAACGCCTCTGAAACATAAAGATTACTGGCATCTACCGCCTCTCCAGGCCAGGACCTGGAAAGGGGTATTTTGAATAAGTTTCCCAGGTGATGGTTAGAGGCAAGTCTGGGAAATATTGCCCTAATGACAGTGTAGCTCCTAAGGACAAAAAAACTCTCTAGTATAACTCAGGGGCTCCAATCCAACATTCTGAAATCACATTGTTTGGGTTCAGACTTCATCCATACTCCTTTAGAGCAGAGAGACAATGCATGAGTTAGTGTCTGGGCCTCTGCCTCTTACTTTGTATAATGATGGAAAGAAAAGATTCTCACAGGTGAGAATCAAGCAGGATTCCCATATTAAGTGCTTAGTGCCACCCCAATAAGTGTTAGTCAATTTTATTTGTAATATTGCATTATAGATCTATGGGGTCGTAAAGTTAAAAATCTTAGTGCCACCCCAATAAGTGTTAGTCAATTTTATTTGTAATATTGCATTATAGATCTATGGGGTCGTAAAGTTAAAAATCTTAGTGCCACCCCAATAAGTGTTAGTCAATTTTATTTGTAATATTGCATTATAGATCTATGGGGCCGTAAAGTTAAAAATCTCAATGCATGGACATTTCATATGTTTTAATATTATATGTCTTAAGAAAACAACTTGTAAAAAATGCCACTTGTATTTAAAGAAATACTTTTTCTATTTAAGATTTTAAAACATTTAGCCTCTTTTTTCTTTCTTAAAAGAAAACATTAGAAAAACCACTCTAGACTCAGTCATCAAGTTTCCTTCCTGTGAGAAGACTCAACTATTTTTTTGTCTTGTTTTGGCATTTGTAACATTAGTTATAATTTGCCTCAAGAGCTGCATCCCTTCCTAAAATGTCGTACTGTTTGCCCAGGTGACTGGTCACATACTGATGGTATTTAACCCTTTAAAAAAATATATCCCATTTAGAAATAATCATCTCTAAAGATATGAAGATTAAGAATAAGACATGAAGCCACTGAGGGAAAAAGAGTTTGTTCCCATGGGCCACTCTGGAGGTAGGGAAACTTCAAAGACAGCATAAAAGTACATGGTGAATAGAGTATTATTAAATAGAACATGGCAATACTAAAAGGTGATTTTAGTCTTGAAGTCAGAACTATGTTAGAGTTCATCCATCCCATCTTAATTTGTGTATTGTAGATCAAGAAGAAAGGGTAATGTTATCTCCTGCCTTAATCATGACAGGACTGTTTGGAGAGTCTGTTTTTACTTATAATTGGATGAATAGAGCAAGAAATTAAAAAATTTTTTTCATGGATCTCTTGGAACTTAGCCTCAGAGGCTTCAAAGTACATAGGAAATACCAGGGGATCTTGTTAAAATGAAGATTCTTATCCAGTTGGCTTTGAGTGGGGCCTTCCTATGCTGCTTCAAGAACAGCACTTTGAAAACTAAGACCTTAAAGCAGTGATTTTCTTTCCAGTATGGGCAGACTGTGGGTAAACAAAACTGAGTCTGATCCTTGCCAATTGCTTCATTTCTATCATGAATATTAGCCCCTTTGAGGGGACTCAGAATGTAGTCTGAGTTTTGCTTTGCTTTTTTTAGGAGTAATCTTCTACTAAGAAAGCACAATCTAAAAGCATGCACCAGGAAATCTTCACTCCCTGGCATAGTACTGGAACATCTTATTACTTATCCCAAATCATGAGTAAAGACATAAGAGATAAAAATACAGAGTTTGCCCACAAATGGATATGGACTCCATAAGTGACCTTATACAGCATAGAACTTGAAATCCTCAGCTAAGACGTGGACAGTAAAACCATTTCAGAACTGAGTAATATAACAGGGCTTGGGCAGTGGGAAGAAGTTGAATAACCACCTAAATAATCCTGCATAACCACAACAATTCAAAAGGAGCTGTAAAATAAATGCCTTTAAACTATTCAAAGAGCTAAAGAAAGGAATATAATCCAGGAGGAAAGGGGGTGCTTAAATAAAGAGAGAAGACTGATATTTAAAAAAAATAAAATCTCAAGAGTTGAAAAAATGCACCAGAAATGAAAGAGATAGCATTTTTGTTCTTGTAAAATGAAAGTTACTAGAGTAGCCTTACAGGCTGATAGGAATGATCTGAGTGGAAGATACTAATTATGCGGGAAAGAGAAAAGCTGAGCATTCAGATTTCTTGAGTAGATAAAAGCAGGTGGACCGCAGAACACTGCACGAGATGGCTATCTTTGAAAGAAAGAGGAGAAATTTCTTAATATATCAGAAGAGAAGAATGAGGAAATGGGTGTGGAAGCAGCGAGGTTGGTCGATTTCATGGTAGAAAATAAAGGGGTTCCCATCTAACGGCTTCTTTTTGTTCCAGGAAGTATGGCATGTAGTCTCCAATAACAATGAGCAGCAAGGTTGTGTGTAATAACCAAGGAGACAAGAGAAGGGATGAAATAGTATGTTCAAAAAGTGAGAAACACAGCATTCTAGGTAAACAGCAAGAAATTGTTGAATGCTCGTGTGAGATTTTTGAAAACAAATTGATTTCATAGTTGCATTATATTTATTATATAAAATAAACCATAATTTAAAAACTTCTCTATTGTCAAACATTTAGTATATTTCTAATTTTTTGTTGTTATACCTAAAGCTATAACAAATATATTCACATAAAAATAAATCTTTGTCCTTGTCTCAGGTCATTTTCTTAGGTATTTATCTAAAAGATGAATTACTGGGTTAAAAGTATTGACATTGAAGGGCTTTGATATTGCCAAAAAGTTTTCCAGGAAAGGGATTAGCATTTCCGCTTTTCAAGAAATTCTAACAATGTGTGGCCGATTCTATGTTGCTTCACTGACACCAACATCAAGCACTGTGATTTCAAGAGGAATCTGTCAACTTGACATACAATAGATAGTTTCTTTGGTTATCAATTGAGTTTGGATTTTTTTACATATATTTACTAATTGATTTATTTTTATCTGTGAGTTGTTTTTGTTATTTATTTACTTATTCAGAGAGGGTGGTTTATAAGTACTCTTCACACATTTAGGAAATCGCTACTTACTGATATTTGTAATAAGCAGTTTTATGGAATGTCATTTGCCTTTCATTTGTTTATAGCGTGTTTTGACAGGTAGAATTTTCAAAACTTTAAGTAATTACATCCCATGATTTTTCCCATTGTGGTTTCTTCCATTGTTTTTTTATTCCATGGTCTTTATCCCTATAATCAAGACTACTGGACTGTAGAAAATGTAAATAAGGCATACGAAATAAGGCGCTTTTAGTGTACCGGGTGCATTCTTGATTTTGCAGGTAGAGGGATCCTTTAAATGTAATAGCAAGCAAGTTACTGCCTTACTTACAGCCCTTGAATGTTTTCCCATTGCTGTAAATTTAAGTTATAAAATCATTCCCCTCATTCCCTACAATCCCACAATAACAGATTCCAATTTCACCATGGATGACAAATGATCCGTTAGAGTCTACTTGGTATTGCAGTAATGATGTGCAGAATGTCCATTCCAAGAACAGAGGAGGGAATGATCAGCCTCAGACTGCTCTGGTTCAGCTTGCAAGCCATTCATGGTCACATCTTCTCAATGACCCCCTCCAACAGGATCCCCAGGGCTTCTTGAATGCACATATGGGCTTCATCAACTCCGAGCTAGAAAGAGTAGCTTGTCTGTATTTCTCCCACTACTCCCTTAACTGTTGCATATTCCACTTAGGAAGAAAAGCCCAAAAGATGTCCTGACCACTGAACACTATTCTTTCATAAAAGTCCACTTTACTCACATTGGTGAACAGTGTGTAATAAAAAGACAGCAGAAGCTCTGACTAAGAGTTGACATAATAGGCTACCTCCCATCCTTTTAGCATCTGATTAAGTATATGGACTCACTTTTGTCTTTGTGTTACAGAAAATTCTGACGAGTATTACTACTTATTGATGTAGAAGGAGAGACATTCTTTTGCATGAAAGACTTTAATGCTTCTATAGATTTTTCTGAAATATTTAGAAATGCTAAATTCTGGCCAACCCCAACTGGAATCACATAGTAAAAAATTAGGAGACAGTGTCTTCTTAACCTCTCCCTGTGTGGCTTTAAGGATACATGTTTCTTTAAGTTCTGTAAGTAACACAGCTTCAAGTGAAAGTGAGTCTTCCTTGTCATAACTTTAGATTTCATTTCTCAGCTACTTCTAATTATAGACATTTTGTTAAAATAGATTTGGGTTTAAATAATTCAGTATTCTAAGTACACTGTAAGAACAAGAGTTACCTGTGTGTGTTGCGTATCCTTATATGTTTTATAAAGATACTTAACCAGCAGACACTTACCCTGGCACAGTAGTGAAATTTTTAAAAAATGTTTAATTTCTGAATAAATTGAACTAAATCCAAACTATTTACAGAATTTCCTAAAATCACAGGACATTAAGAACTAATAGCAACTGTGCCAGAGATTTATTGTTATTAGCTGGAAAGACCAATCCTTACAGTAAGTAACAGCCGAACTCTTCATATCTCCTTGTTTAGAAGCATGTTCCTCCTGAGCTAAAGTGGAGGAGAGAGGTTCATTGCATAGTCCAAGTTACCATACTGAACGTACATTAATTTCTTTTATGATGTCTGCTTCACTTCTTATGGGTCATCTCAGAGAGGCTTTCTCATGTAGGTCAGCTATTCTTATATTTTACAGATGGGAAAGTTCCAAAAGTTTTAAGAATAAATAATGAAGATCTATGAACAAACGAAGACGAATACTTTTTTTAAGTCACAGTTTCATTGTCTTAGTCAAACAGGATTATTTTAAATTCATTTTTTATTAGCAACTTTAAGTATAAGACCTATAAAATTAAAATAAGTATTTTTTTATTAATAAAAGTAAATTTTAACAAAAGAAAAAAGTAAACATGCCATATATTAACTATATTGCTAGGTGATATATTGTTTTTTTCCTCTTCATATCTTTTTGTATTCTCAAATTTTTCACAATACACATGAATTACCATAAAATTAGGGGAAATACATTATTAAAAGAAAGATAAGATGATTCTCATTGTGACTCTCTGCAGGTTTACTTCTGCCTTTAAGCCCACATACAGGAATTAACTCTAACTCTGCATTCTCTTTGATGCTTAGTACATCTTGGAGCCTAATTAAATTTTACCTCATTTAAAAAATAAAAACAAAAATTGCTCTTTCATGACCTCTTCGCTAAGTACCAAGTAAGTAGTCTTCTACAGCCATGTATATACATGCGAGAGGTAAACACAAATATCCCTTCAAATGTTCTATGACATGAAATCATCACAACAGGAATCTGAATTAAATATAATTTTAAAGCTCACTATCATATTCCAAAGATGTAAAATGCAGATCTTTCCTTTTTCTGCAGTGTTCAGTAAAATCCTGTCAAAACCTCTCACTTATTTTATTACATTAAACCATGATCCTTGTTGTTGTTGGTGTGTGTGTGTGTGTATTTTGATCACATATTTCATCCTCATAAATTCACCAGTGGCTTACAATTTTAAAAACCTATTCAGTGGATAGAGGGCACGATTACTGTTTTATGACATGAGAGTAAAGTCCTTAGAGGACTATGTTCTTAAGATAATACTTTTGGAAAATATTAACACAGGACACTTCATTTTACACCAACTTGTATTATAGACAATTCTTAAAGTAATATCTTAAACAAAATAAAGCTATTTTTACCTTTAGCAGGTTATTTAGCACCTTTGTACTTCAGTTTCTTCAGCAATAAAATGGGAATAACAAAAATGGCCCTACCTTCTATTCTGATATCTGTGAAGGTTAATTAGGACAATAAAAAAATAGATACAACAACAGCTTTTTGAAAAAACAGTATTTATTATTGTCATTATTTATAAAGCTAGAAGGAAATTAAAAGATTTTTCCAGTCCCCAATTTTAGAAGAGAAAACTGAGCTACTAAGAGGTGAGGTGACTTATTTAACTTCAGATGACTTCCAGGTAAATCTAGGCCAGCTTCTGAAAGAGCTAATGGAAATCGTTTTCTGTTCGTTCGTTTATTCTTTAATAAAATCATTTGTGAGATGTACTAAGGGGACATATTACATACCTTCTGCAAAGCAAAACAGACATTGGCCTCAAACTTGTTGATATCAAATTTAAAAATGTACGATAATGCCTTATAATTCTTTTGAAAAGTTATTTTAACTAAAATTCTATAGCAGCCGATTGACCAATCAAGTGTGAGAAATCAGTATAGATACTTTTAGATATGTAAAGACACAGAAAATGTACTTTCCATTCAACATTTCTTAAGAGGTGTACATCAGAGAAATGAGGGTATGATAAAGTATACTGATATTTTGAAATATATTATTATTATTATATTCAAATGAAAAAGTGTGCAGATAGAAACTATAAGGGAAAAGAGGCTCAATGAAAAAGAAAATATGTTCACAGCACACTTTTTATTTTTGTAGTGATCATAAAGAAATAGATGAGAATAAACACTGTTAGATTGTCAAATCAGATGCTCAAGGGACAGAAATCTTACCTAGTATTGAACTTTAGTATTAATTCAAAGAATATCAATAACTGCAAGACACAGAAGTACATTCCCAGTTCCTTTCCTACAACATTAGGACATACTCTGGCACAGATTTAACATATGAGGTCTCAAGGTAATGAATCACTTACTCGAAGGGAGCCCTTTCAGTCATGAAACATCTCCTTTTATTATTCTGGGCATGACTTTTTCCAAATGGGTTACTTCTTCCTTCCTCCCCTGCCTTCTCTTTCTTCACCACAGTATCCCCCGAATAAAAAGGATAGCATACAAAGAGCTGCTAACCTATTTCCTCTGTACTAGACATAATAATGTAAACATTTGTTGATCTTCTGACTTTTAGAAACAACCTATAACAAATTATAAGGTACTTAATTATGGTTAATAAATACAATGTAATGTTATCAGTCTTGACATATAAGACTAAAGAGGACAAAAGTATGGGTTAGAATGGAAGAAGAAAGCTGAAAAAAAAATTGTTAGATGTGCTTCACCTTCAAAGTAGAGAATCATGGAAAACTGTCTATAATTGACTATCTTAGAAATGAATATGCAAGCATCTTAAAATTATAGAAACAATGAGCAAAAGAACTAAAATTTTAATATAATTATGTTGAGTAAGAGGTATGTCATTATTGGTAAGTGAGCTAAAACTAAACAGATGATGTCTAAAATTAATATAGTAAAGCACATAGACATAATTGTGCTTTGGGATATGGATATTGATATCAGAAGACATAGTTAAAGAAATGTAAAAGGTGTCTCCTTTTTCAAATGCCATTGTGGAGCAAGAGACTTCTACTTTTTCTTATAATCCATCTGTACTTTATAATTTTTTTTAATTCTAATTTTTTAATTTTAAAAGTAATTCTAGGAATTACTTTTGTACTACTTTGATAATTTTTAATTACTAAAATAAACATAAAAATGTTCCATTCTGGCAACATCCAGGTTCACACTGGTGCCAGAGCATTAAAAAGGAAGCATAATTGATTAAGACCAATTCCAAAACCACAGATGCAATCAGGAAGATTTCCTCCAAAGAAATGAACATCTGGGTTAAAAGCTAGGGCTCTACAGTCCCCATTATTTCTTCCAACACTGTGACTCCTCCTGGATCAGAGATGACTATTGTCCCCCAAGACTCAATCTCCATTCCTTTCAGAAGAGTGCTAATTGAGTTTTATAAAGCCACATGCCACTCAGCTACAGAGCACATTTCCCAGCACCCCTTGAACTAGGTGTGGCTGCTGGGGAGATGGGAACAGAACTGTTGGATCACTTCCAGGCTGTGCCCTTAAAAGGAATGGACTTTTGTGGTCTTATCTTCCCTTTTCAGGAATTGGATCCAGAGATGGAAGCCATATATTGAGGATGACAAAGATTCTACTGGGCTTAGACTGCCTAACTCTATTCTGTTATGTGAGAGAGAAATACACTTCTAAGTTGTTTAAGTCACTGTATATTTGTATCTCCCTTACAGCAGCTTAGACTACATTCTAACTAATACCTCTTGCCTTCCCTACCAGCCTTATATTTCATTCAGTTTGTGTAGGTTTTTCTTTCCTAGATTAACTGAATTAATTACTCTGTCTAGTGTCAAGTTCTGCTTGTCTAGTAACAGAGCCACAAATAACTCTATTAGAATCCAGATATTTACTTGTAGTTTTAAAAACATGTATTGTTATATAGGTTTCCAGTTCAATTTTGGTCAAGTGCTTTCCCTGATTTCTTTACTCATGTTAAAATCATCATGCCTTTGCAATATCTTTCATGAATGCAGATGCAAAAATACTAAATAAAATACTAGCAAATCAAATACAACAACACAGTAAAAAGATTATACACCATGATCAAGTAGGTTTTATCCCTGGGGTACAGGGAAGGTTTAACATACACAAATCAATTAATGTGGTACACCACATAAACAAAATAAAGAATAAAAATCATATGATCATATCGATAGATGTAGAAAAAGTATTTGACAAATTACAACACTCATTTATGATCAAAACACTTAATAAAATGGGTATAGAAGGAAAGTATCTCAACATAATAAAGGCCATATACAACAAACTCTCAGCTAACATTATACTTAATGATGAAAATCTAAAAACCTTCCCTCTAAGAACATTATACTTAATGATGAAAATCTAAAAACCTTCCCTCTAAGGAACAAGACAAGGCCATCTGCTATCACCACTATTATTCAATATAATATTGGATTTTCTAGTTAGAGCAATCAGGCAATAGAAAGTAATAAAAGGCATCCAAATAGGAAATGAACAAGTCAAATTGTCACTATTTGCAAATTACATGATTCTCTATATAGAAAACCCTAAAGACTCCACTAAAAACTATTAGAAATAATAAACAAATACAATTTAATTTCAGGATACGAAATCAATGTTCAAAAATCCATAGCATTTCTATATTCCAACAATGAATTTTCAGAAAAAGAAATGAAAAAGAATTCCTTTTGCAATTACAACAAAAAGAATAAAATACCTGGGAATAAACCTAACAAAGCATGTGAAGGACCTATACACTGAAAACTATAAGACATTATTAAAAGAAATAGAATACACAAAGAAATGGAAAGATATTCCATGTTCTTGGATTGGAAGAATCAAAATAAATAAAATTACCTAATTATCTAAAGCAATATACAGATTTAATGCAATTTCCATTAAAATCTCAATGGCATTTTTTAAAGAAATAGAACAAAAATTCATCCAATGTCTATGGAAGCACAAAAGACTCCGAATAGCCACAACAATCCTGAGAAAAAAGAACAAGGCCAGAGTTAACACACTGACTGACTTCAAATTATACTACAAAGCAACAATAACCAAACTAGCATGGCATTGGCAGAAAACAGATACACAGACCAATGGAACAGAATTGAGAGTCCAGAAGTAAACCTCTGTATATATATATGGGCAAATAATTTTAGACAAAGGAGCCAAAAACATACAATGGAGAAAGCAAATCCTCTTCAATAAATGGTGCTCGGAAAACTGGAAAGCCATACGTGAAATAATGAAACTAGGCTACTGTATCACCATATATCAAAATTAACTCAAAATGGATTAAGGACCTGAAAGTAAGACTTGAAATAATAAATTGCATGGAAGAAAACACCTTGGATTTAGAGAGGATGTTATGAATTTGACCTCAAAGGCAATGGAAGTAAAAGCAAAAATAAAAGAACAAAACTGTACACACTAAAAAGCTTCTGCCAGAAAAGACACCATCAACAAAACAAAGAGGCGACCATCTGAATTGGAGAATATATTTGCAAACAACACCTCTGATAAGGGGCTAATATCCAAAATATACAAACAACTCAACGATTAAAAAAAAAAATCCAATTTAAAAATGGGCAAAGGACTTGAACAGACACTTCTCCCAAGAAGACATACGAATGGCCAGCAGACAAGAAAAGATGATCAGCATCACTAGCTATAAGAGAAATGCCAATCAAAACCACAGCGAGATACCATCTCAAACTTGTTAGAATGGCTATCATTAAGAAGACAAGTAAGAATAAGTTTTGGATAAGTTTTGAGGAAAAAGGAACCCTCATACACTGCTGGTAGAAATATAAATTGATACAACTACTATGGAAAACAATATAGAGTTTCCTCAAAAAACTAAGAATCGAATTACCATATGACCTAGCAATCCCTCTTCTAGATATTTACTCAAAAAACCTGAAAACATTTGTCCGCAAAGGTATATGCATCGGGATCATGCCAGCAGGTGGCCAGAACATGGAAACAAGTAAAGTATCCTATGATAGATGATTGGATAAAAAAGATGTGGTATAGCTATACAATGGATATGACTCAGCCATTAAAAAATAATAATAAAAAAAGATAAAATATTGCCATTTATGACAACATGGATAGATCATGAGATAATCAGTTGGACAGAAAAAGTTGAAAATCATATGATTTCATTCATATGTAGAATATAAAACTGAAAGCAACTAAAAGCATAGGAAATAGAAACTCATGGACATTGACAGTAGATTAGTGGTTACCAGAGAGAAGAGGGATGGGAGTGGTAGTATAGGTAAAAGGGGTCAAATATTTAGTGATGGAAGGAAATCTAACTTTGGGTGGTGAATACATAATACATAATATATATGACATACTATTGAATCGTACACTTGAAACTTATTTGACTTTATTAATGCTACCCCAATCATTTTTAATCAAAAAAGTTAAAAATTAAAAAATTAAAATAAATCATCACGTATTCAATAAAATACATTTTTATTGGAAATTTAATGTACTTTAAGTTTGTTCTGATTAAGAAAAAGCTTTGAATTTAAAAAATTTTTCAAACCGAATTATATTGCCTACCTATCTAATATATGCAGTGTCCTTTGTCTTTACCTAGTTTTCTTTCTTTTTCCATTTGAATAACATAGAAAATTATTGGAGGCTGAATTACTTTCCTGGTAGGGTAGGTAGGTCTCAAGTCAGATTTTTTCTTGAGTGTCTAACTTGCCACTTCCTCTTGATCTTTAATAATATGAGAATCTGGCTTTTCTGATTCCAAGTATTTATACCAGTATTAAACTATCACTCAATGTAGTATTTATTCTTATTTAAATTTGATTGATATAGGTTTCTACCTTATTTTGCAATTGTCACCATTAGTTACAGAATTGCCACCTATCAACTAAGTTTTCCTTCTTAGTTCATCTAGTTTTATTACTAATAGATTAAATAAAACTAGATTTCCAACTCTTGTGTCTTCTCTTAATATACAGATCTAACTTTCTTTGTTAGTCTTGTAGCATTTGCCAAGTTGATTGTAAGGCATGGAATACCTAACTGAAAATGACTCAGGCGTTAAGTTCTTATAAGCACCTCATATCACAAAAATATTGAGATAGACATTCCCAGGGTTGATTTTGTGGACCCATGATATCATCAAATACCTGGGATCTTTCTATCCTTCTGCTCTGCCTTCCTCAAGAAGGTGATGATATCTCCTCATAGTGACAGAACAAATGCAGCAATTCCAAGTATTACACCTTCATACCAAGTATGTGAAAAATCAAGAAAGGAAGGCAGGGGACTTCCATTCATATACCTTACCTTTCTCCTTTATCAAGGAGAAATATTTTTCCAGAAGCCCCCAGCATAATTCCCTTTATATGTCATTGATCAGCACTAGTTCACATCGTCTCTTTAGTTTGAAGGAAATTAGGAAAAGTACATATTTGTATTTTCAGCCTCTCTCCTAGAAAACAGAGAATGGCTTTTGGGTATGGAACCATCAGTGCCCTAATGTTATAATAAAGGAATAAATCTTGCAAGAAGAAAAATCAAGAGGGTGACAAAGAACAGGTGCTTTTTTACGAGCCTCTTTCCAACTTCTCTCAGGACCTTAGCTAAATGAATTGAAGAAATGTTTTTTTCCTCACTAATAAAATTACAAAGGAGCACATATACTTTCATTGTACTATTTTATGTAACTAGTTAGAGAAAATTCTTAAAGCAACCTGAATGCATGATTTCAATTTCTGATAATACTTTATTTTATTTAATTTTCATATGGGTCAAGAAAATGATTATTTGGGGGATATTAAAAAAAGGACTATATTATTTTTCATTTTTTCTATGTGCCATAACTCCTCTGATACTTGAAATCCTATTAAATTACAATTTGCTGTATATAGTTTTTCGAATCTCACGAGTGCTTGCTAAAGAATGTAATCTATATATCACCAATTCCATTCAAATTTGAAAGAAATTAATCACAATGTTACAAAAGCATAGCCTTTCTTCTTCCCTCCTATCACATTCTAATTTGGAGCAAATAGCATATAGCTTTTTCAGCCATTAGTATACTGAATCCAAGAAGAAAATAGCTAGTTAACTGAGGAAACATATTAGTCAATCGTGCAAATGCCAACCTAAGACGGTGCTTATTTACAAATGTTCTGTTACCTTTACTTACAATAGTACTTAGTTTGTAGTAGAAAGGGATATAAAATAAAAAGGAAAGTGACACATTAAAAAGAATTATAAAAAGAAGCTCTAGCTTATAAAGTGTTATGTCCATCATCTGGAACTTAATGCTCCATAGTAAAGCTGTTGTCAGACTCAGGTATTACCAGGTTACAGGATGAGGGTACAGTTAAAGGATAGAGACTGAAAGGAACGCAACCTTTTCCCTAATTGCAGTCACAGGAGCTGGAATGGCTGTTCTTGAGAATAACATGTCCATGAGAAAACAGCCTTTGCAAACCTTCATCCCAACAGCAGCTGGTAGGCAGCAGGGCTTTATTCCTGGTAGACCACAAAAAGCTACTGATCCTTGTGGAAAATGCTGCAAAGCATTCTAATTCAATATATCGAGCTTAAATTTTAAGCATTTTTTTCTCTGAGCAGGAGGAACAGATGAACTCTCAAAAAATAAAGATCTCATTTTCATGGAAATCATCTCCCAAGAACAAGAGAGAGAAAAATAAAGAAAATGTATGAGGTAGACTTGGGATTGCTGTAAAAGACAACAGGTGTCAGGGTTTTTTCCATGAGTATTCCTCGAGGTATATTTTAATGACTTTCTAACAATTGACACAGTTTATCTTCCCTTTGGAGTAAATGGAAATCAAGTAACCAAGTGCAATATAACCAGTTCAGAAAAACAAAGTTTAGCTGTAAAACTACCGTAAACACTGGACTACTTCGTATCAGAGGTTAACACATTATGACATGCAGGACACTGAGAAAGGACAAAGGTATGTAATTCCCAGTAACTGGGTTGACTTTCTTTGTAAGTACTGATATGACAGACTGATATTTCTGATCAAATAATAAACAATAAACTTCAGAGGCTATCAATCAGAAGCACTGTGGAGCTCTTTAAAATGTACACACCAGGACCCCATTCCCAGGAATACTGATGCATTAGGTCTAAGTGCAGCCCCAGGCACCTGTGTACTGAAAATGCTGCAGGGTGATCTGGTGGGTACCAAAGTTTGCAAATCACTGAAACACCCGCTGGTTTAACACAGAGTTGTCAGAAAGTCTACGTTCCAAACTCAAACATGGGATTGATATGAAAATTTCATATCGAACAGTAGACTCTCATAAACTTTTAATTTATCTATTTATTTCTCTTTCTTTTCCAACCCTCAGCCTCATTAATCTATGGGCTCCACAAAAACAGAGATTATGTTGTACTCATCTTTCAACAACAAACTCAGTTGCTAGAACATGCTAAGCATTCTGCTGATGTTTGTGAAACGAAGAATGAGTCCTGAACATATTATATTTCCATATATTCTTTATAATATTTTCAAGGAAATGATTGAGATGTAAATTTGAGATACCAAATATTCCATCTCTAGTTTTATTGACAACAAAGATAGAAACCTTAACACTAAAATAACATTTTAACCTTTTATGGTTACAGATTTTGAAGCAGCTTTAAGGCAGTTCCTATAAAGGATGTTCCCAAACCAGGAAGCCCTCGATGGAACTGTCCACAGGTGATGTTAAATATATCTAATGTTACTGTGGAGCTTTTGTAACTTAGAAACGTGAATAGATTCACCTGTGCCTTATTACAGTAATGAGCATCACCTTTGCTTCAGATAATCCAGAAGTGATATAAGCACAACTTTGAAGCTTCCCAAAGTCTTCTGGGACTCTTTCTTCTCATACCTCTGGTAACTATGCATTATACAGAGTTTGCCAGGATATATAGTAACTCGAATATTTGTGTGAAGGCCAACAAAATAGAATTATATAGATCTGTTACATTTGTCTCCTTGAGAATCTAGTAAAGACTATGGGCTCCGTGATGGGGGCAAAATAAACTTACAAGCAAAACCTGCCTGCCTTTCAATTCCAGAAGGTTCACAGACATCCTGAAATCCATCCAGAGATCTTCTAAGGATCCTTGAAATCTAGGTTGAAAAACCATGACGATGAGTAGTCGAATAAAATCTAGTAGCCTATCTACGCCAAAGACTACACTAAACACAGACAGATATTTTAAATATAGATACACAAATCACTGCCACCATTATTTCTAAATCATCTCTCTCCACTCACCCATCACAAACTGCTTGATTAATTTCCATGGTTGAAATTTCAGGCTCTCTTTTCATGCATTCCTTCTAATTTCCTTCCTTCCCACATGATCTAAAAAAGGAGAAGCTTGACATCTCATTCGCCATGTTGCGAATCCATATGCATTAATATTAATGTATCCAACATGACTGCTGGAAGACTCAGTCATACAGTGTTAATCACATCAACCATTCTTAGAGCTGAATTACAGCCAGTAACATGCACATTTTCCCAACATTTGTACATGGCTCTAGATTACTCGTTGCACAAAAAAACTGAGGGAAAAAAAGGCTTCAGGACTAAATTTTCTTCCTTCTGCAAACCATTTTCAATATTTCTGTTTACATAATTGAAACTATTTTACCCTTTTAACATTAGCAACACAATCATTGAGGTATTCAGTGGTACCTCAGTTTTTCCACATATCCTCTTCTCTTTCAGCCAATAATGGCAGCTGCCAAGCAATTCGTGGAGCCAAATGTTGTGGATGGTCAAGTGAGAGCTGCACCTCCAGTGTGGCAGATATCAAGCACTGAAAAAGCAGATACCACCATTTAATCTCAGTGTGAGACCATTAAACTCATCAAGTTTATGAGGTTCATTCCCGCAGTGACTAAAAATTGAAATATTCATTTATTTAGGAGGATAATAACATTTTCAAGTTCCCAGGGCAAGATTTATTGCACAGGAACAGTCATTTTACAAAACAATACTTTAATGGTCCCAAAGTTCCATGCTTGGGAAAAACTTTTACACATTTTCTCCTTATGGTCTGAAAATAAAACACCATATCAGTGAAAACCTCTAGATAAGTCCCAATGTCTACAACTGTGACTAAAAGTTAGGGCTATATTACAGATTGCTTTATGAGACAGTTAAATGAAGTTTAATTAGCCATCACTAACTTCACCATGATATACATTAGCATCGTATAAACACACGCACACACACAGATTCTCAAATATCTACCTATACTATACCTAAAGGTATATTTTTAAATATGCAGTGCTAATAAAAATTAAAACTAGTACTTTAAATGTTATTTATTCATTCATTGATTATTAAATTAAACTAGTTCATTATATTACATATGGAGCAACTCTATGTTTTAATGGCTTTATAGCATCCCATAATATAGGTGAATCATAATATATTTAAATAGTCTTCTCCAATTAATGAACCATTAGTTAGTTTTAGTATTTGGCTACTACGACCAATGTTACAAGAAATTTTCTTGATTATCCTTGAACATATATTTTTATAGGCAGATGCAGCCATATTCATTAGATAAACTAGATATGGACTTGTTAAGTCAAAAGGCAAGTGATTTTAATTTTGATTTTAAGAGCTATTCCAAAATTGTCCCTGAGACGGAATACAGCAGTTTATACTCCCAGCAATAATGCGTAGGGGTGTTTATTTCTTTACTCTTCATACCCAGAGTATTCTCAAACTTATTTTGGTGTCAATATGTCAGGTGAAAAAATGAAATTTCAGTAGAGCTTTAATTAAGCTTCCTCTCATTAAATATGAGCCAGAACATCTGTAGCTTTATAATACATATTTTTTATTGATTTGCGGAGCTTTTATATTAAAGAAACTGGCCCTTAGTTTTCAAATATGTTGTAATTTTTTCTACTTTGTAATTTGTATTTTGCCTTGGTTTGTTTTGTTGTTGTTGTTGTTGTTGTTGTTGTTGTTTTAAACCAGGAAGAAGTTATTGTTCTATATTTAAATTTAAATTCTTTTCTTATATGGCCTCCGGATTTTTGGTTTTGCTTAAAAAAGTATTTTTATTTGGATATTAAAACCAAAGCCAAAAGTAAAAATTCTCTCCTGTATATTCTTCTGAAAGGTGAAGATGTCTTTATATCTAGTTAAAGAGTGTCTTTATATCTAGTTAAGGAGTGTTTTTATAGCAAAATGTATAATTTACTTTAATCATTAGTATTTAATGAATTCCTTATGATGAGGTAGTGGAGCTCGATTAAAAAAAGGTGATATCTCTTTAATATATTTCTTCATAAAACTAAGTTCAAATTAAAGTTTTACAATAGAATAATAGATTCACTGTCCCAGGCCCCATTGATAAATGTCATATTTATTTCTCATACTGATGGAAAGTCTTCAGAGATGTTTTTATCAAGAGCTATAGGTAAGAGTTCAAGTTTTACAACTAAATCCATGGAAATGAATATTCTTTCTGGATTTTTAATAACAAACTCTTTCTCTAATCATCAACTAAATGATAAAAGTACATTCAAGTATAGGAATTAACTCAGCCAACAAAGTTTTATTGAGTAGCTACTATGTACTAGTCTTCTTTCTAGGCACTTGAAATACAAAAATTAATTTTAAAAAAAATAAGAGTCCTATCCTCATAGAATCAAGAATCAGGGTACCAATAAAATTTTCTATTAACCTAGACTACAAAGATCTATGAAGAAAAATGAAGATAAGACAACTGTATTTTCAAGAAATTAAAAAAGAACTTCCCTTCTCGAACAGGACTTTTTTATACTCCCCAAATTTTAATTGCTCCATAGATTTCCCTAGAGGTCTATCTGTGATGAAACTTAGAGTGTGTCCATAGATTTTAAAGTATATAATAGATGTTGAAAAGGATGAGTCTTTTTAGATCCTTCCTAAGTCAAGATTTTGAGAACTGTTCAATTCAGAACAATTGAAATTCGGTAATCAGCATTTCACCCCTGTTTTAAAAAATATTAAAGCACCTTGCATGTAAAATAGCAATAAGAAATATATCTGTGGTACTGCACTCAACACAGTGCTAGACTCACAGAACTACTCTATATAGAGAGATCACGCATTCAAGCACAGGAGATAAAGCTATATTTCCCATTCAATCTCAAGACAGAATTCTTTGATCAAGTGACCCACGTCTCTAGAGAACAGCTTCTTACTGCCCTATTTAGGCTCTGGTGTGAATTTGCAAATTAACCGAAAAGACCATTAGAAAACATTTCTGTTTCAAGTGCTAAATGGGCTGCAACTTTCAAAACTAACAGGCCTGCCAAATTGTGATTTAAAGTGAAATTGGCATGAGCAGACATTTCCACATCAGCCTGTAGCACATCTGGTCCAGACCAAATAAACAGAAGATTTATTCTGTCAGGGAGATCATTTAGCATTCCTTTTCATGCTTCAGAAGGAGCCTGTACCTGTCACTCACCAAAGCGCTCGGCTTTTGGTGGCTAGGCTCTGTTGCTCTCCCTGACTAGCCTTGATCTAACACTTCTAAGGAGGCTCATGTGCACCGCTCCACCTGGGAGCCCAGTACCCATGCCAAGTTCATTTCCATAGTCTTATAGAAACCTCCTGGAGGATTTCAAACATCTGCTCATAAGTAAAGAAACATTGTCTTGAGCTCTAACAATAATATAAAGGGCAACTGAACCTTCTTTTACAAATAAAGCAGAGCCGATAAATGATCTTATTTCACAGAACTGGGGGCGAGTATTTTGTGTCTTTCTGAATTCAAACCCTTAAAATGAATATCATCAATCATGGGAAAAGTTAAATGCATCCAGAGTTTTACCATTAACTTAAGTGGTAGGTAGTCAGGGCTATGTCATTTTTCTGAAATTAAATGAACATATTTATAAACTTCTAGCATTCTCTCTCTCTCTCTCTCTCTCTCTCTCTCTCTCTCTCCCCCCCTCAACCCCTACAAGCCAAGTATAACGCCGTTACTGCATAACACCATTACTGCATAAATTACATAGCCACTTTCTTCTCCGGAATGTTAATCTGCTCTTGGTGTCAGCAATCCAGGGAGCATTACTACCTGGCTTGTCAGGTAGTAATCAGAAATACTATTTTTTTCCCCCACCTCTGGAGTACTGTGAATACTCAGAAGGGATAGCTGTACCACAATTGAGATTCTTACATTTCTTTATGACATTATACTATATGAATATAAAAGATTCAGTTTCAGTCTAAACAAAAACTGGAAAGGGAATAGGCAGATATTTTTGTTTGTCGATGTTCATTTTTTTCTAATTTCTAGCTAAAATTTACCTCTGCTGCTTCTTTTAAGAAGTAAATGGATTAGTAAAATGTCCCCTAATGTCCTAGTTTTAACATGATTATAAATTCCTTGTGGTTCTTTTGTCCTTGAAGAACTCACTTAATTCATAAAAACAATTACTTTGCTTTTCTACTAACATATAAATCTAGATCTAGACAAACATTGGAAAAGTTTATTACATAAACATAGAAAAGGTTTGTCTTAAAATATAACGAAAACATTTTTTTTTTAATCTAGAGGCTTCTGAGGCAGTTTTTAAAAAACACATCAGAGTAGGTACATCCTTTGTGCAAATGTTTTCATCCTATTAGTTTGTTATAGTACCAAGATAGTAAGAACTGTGAATTACGTCTACACTTGTTTCACATATACTGTCTCTCCTGTTGAGTCATTAATAATTACACCATGAGTAATGCATTGTTAATATTCAGCTTGTCCATGAAACACAGAAAATACTTTTTTCAAATTTACACAGAATGATCTTAAACACATTACATTCTAGAGTCTGAATTTTTCAACAAAAAATGTATTTTTATATCATAATCCAGCTTCTTCTGAAGAAAACAACAAAATCAGTTTTCCATAACATAAGTAGTTTTAACCAATCTTGAAATATATCCTGATATTAAATAAATCCTGATATGAATTTATATATGACATAAAAATTCTTACTATATCTGAACATTTTATCTGCTTGGAAAATTTCAAGTGGGGAAAAGAAGGTATATAATGAATATAATGATATTAAATACCTAAATAATTTACTTAGTTATATTTATTTGTATTCTTATTCTTGAAATCTTATTTAAAGATATGAAATTAACATTAAAAATAACATGTTTGTATACTTTAACCATAATAAATTAGAGTAATATATAGTGAACAAAGGTTTTATCTTCCATAGTAAATCTTGAGAACTTTGAAATAAAAGATAACATTTTTGATTAAGAAGAGCTATTATCATAAGTAATCAATATCCAAAGAGATCCTGTTTATGAATAAAAGGAATTCAAAGTTACTTTATTTTTTGAATTTTTATTCTTCTAAAGGCTGCATTTAGGGTCAAAGAAGGGAAGCTCAAAGGAGACAAGATATGATTTTATTTTAATAGGACATTGCATTGGTTAATGGGTTGAAGAAAAAAGAAAGTAAATCTACTTAAAAAATATAGAAATTCAACTCATGTAAAAATCGTGGGCAACTCATAAACTGTATCTCATTGAGATTATTTAATGTCATTTAGATGTTGGGATTATCTAATCAGGTATAACAAATTTTATCACATCAATATTTAAGAAATAATGAACCAAAGAAAAGTAACCAGTATTGATAATCAAAATAATAGCTGATGCATATAGAAGAAAAAATAAGAACAAAATATGGTTAGAATGTATGAGATGAAGCTATACTTAAAGATAAATTCAATTTCATTGAAAAAGAATTATCAGAATAAAGTATTTTGAAAACTTTAAGAACATATGTGTAGATTTCTCATGTTATTTTAGATTGTTTTCCAAATATTTAGCATATTTTGTATGCATCTAATTACCTATAAAGCTACTATTTTTTATCAAAGTAATTCGCTCCATGGCAATGTAAATTATCTTATCACAATTTTTAAATGTTTGATGCACTGCAACTCGACCATCGATTTATGATATTCTTGGTTTTCTAATAAAATCTACTCTTACAAGTTGAAATCATACTTTTTCAAAATGATTAAAAACTTGTTTAGGATAAGGTTTAAAAAGTAACAAGGAGTTCAATTGTGTAACAACACCACACCAGAGTTTTTTCAATGAGTGGGAGTCTAAGACTATAGAGAGCTACTTTGGATTGAGAAAGAAAATGTTCCATCAATAACTCTGCACACAGCTTTTTCTGAGAATGTTCTACTTATAGAGTCTAGATGCTTTGTCATATCCCAAAGTCTAGAGAAAGTATGGATTAACAATGCAATTATGCGTGCCTGACCAAATACTACATATGCCACATAACAGATACTAAAAGATGAAAGCAAGTTAAAATTCAATAAAATATATTATTACATTGTTCTATAAAATGTAATAGTATTTGTTTATTAAGACCTAAATATATGAGAAAATGAATACCTGAAGATAAACTTCATTGAGTTTGACTTCTCAGAATGAGGTGCTTTGAAATTTTAAGTGCATTCTTGTAGATTTATTGCATCATTTTGGCTTATGGTTCTAAATTTTTAACACATTACATTTGCATCTAATTATCACACAGTTAACCATTATTTTTTACAGGTCACGTATTTATGAATTTGCCTACTTGTTAAAATTTATTTGTAACCCCCAAATCAGTCAATACATGCAGCCACTTTCATGGTTATTTGTGAACATGTGCACAGTGACAAAAATTTTGAATCTTTCGACTCATACATTCTCAGCGTACCTTCTTATTTAAGCTCTCATAGAGTAAACAAGTGTCCTGTTCATAGTATATTTATTGCCATGTTTATTGCAATTTTGTGCTTTTTGTTAGGGATTTCACTGTTTAAAATGACCCTCAACCATTGTATTGAATAGCTGTCTTGTGTTCCTAAGCACAAGAAGACTATGACATAGTGCCTTATGAAGAAAATATGTGTATTGGATGAGCTTCATTCAGACCTGAGTGCTGTTGGTCATATTCAATGGTAATAAATAAACAATATAAACTAAATAAATGGTCTTTTAATAGAAACACACATAAAACAAGATTACATATTGATCAAATAACAAAAATGTGACCAGAGGCTCACAGGAACCTAACCCTGTATTTCCCCTAGGAGCAATGGTTCAGTATTTGCTAATTCAGTGTTTGTAGTTACTTCATAGAACACAACTACTGCCAATAATAAGAACTGATTTTGTACATACATATGTATGTATCTGTGTGTATAGATTCTTCCTTTAAAATAAAACAAAATCCAGAAGTTATCAAAATTAAAAATCTTTTAAAATGTCTACTAACTGAAAAAATATTGTAGGGAAAAGCAAAAATAACATTGGGTTTTGATTGTGCATAATATTTTTAGCCATTGAAATTTCCATAAGGAGTTTTAGCACATGCAGTTAATTTGCATGAGAGGCAGCTGGAGCATATTGGCTCTTTCAAAGCCATTATGATTTATCAGCTCAATAATGCATGAGCTTAGACAAAGTTATACAACTGTCTGTATTTTTAACAAGGTGATGGAGTAAAAAATTTGCTAAAGCAGCCATTCCAGACCCAGGTGACTAAAGAAGGTTAGATTATTTACACAAACTGGAACATGATTCTACAGTCCTGTTTTGTTTTTGGTCTCAGATTTTTTTCCTGAAAATAATATTTTGTTTAAATAAAGTGCCAGTCTGACAAACTGACAGTTTGAAACAATGAAGATACCTATTTCTCTATGTTATTAGTACAATATGGAGCGAGTCAATTAAAATATTCATGAAAGAGACCTCTGAAATTAGATTCATCTTGCATAAACAGTGTCTGAGGAAGAATAAACTATTTTTGTTTCTTTAATAAAACCTAATGACATTTATTTATTAAGCCCTAAATTTCACTTGGCAAAAAATGGCTTATAGGAAATGTCTCTTTTTTTGGAGTCAAGTTTATGTCTATTGTTGAGATTCGAGGAGCATGTAGCCAGAAACCATTAAGAAGCAATTATTATAGTAGTGGTACAGGTTACAAAACTCACACATGGACTCTGAGGTCAGGTCAGCACTATGAAAAACGAAGATGAAATAATGAATTTAAAATATTGTAAATAAAAAATTAACTGATAGCACAATATGTAATTACTAACGAGTTAAAAAAAGAGAGATAAATTACTTGTAGATTCTAAGTTTTTATAGGTAGGTGACTAGAAGCATAACTGCATTCATTTTAGAGCTGATAGAAAAGTTCGAATCTTGCCATTAGAACTTATTTTAGGCATTCGCATGTACAGACTATAAACTTTAATAGCTAATATTCTAACTATACAAGATACCAAATGCCTATTTAACTCTATATACTTTCACCCTATTTTCTTTGATAAAATATAGGAAAAGAAGAAATAAGAGATGAATTTCATGAGAAACATTTGTAACTGGTCATAGTATCTGCCAGAATGCCTTGGATTGGCAGGTTGAAGCCAGCCATTGGTTCCACAGCTTCAAACTATCTTGGCTGATCTGGAGCCAAGAACTACAGTAAGCTTCTCACTTTAAAAGGCCACTGATGTATAAGGATAAGTCAAGCATCAAGCTATAAAGTTACTTTGTTTCATTTAGGTTGATAAACTTTGGATACCAAGTCAGGTGACTGGCAGGTAAACCAGGAGTTATCACTACGCAGCAGCCACAAGGCTAACTTGAGAAAATCTCCTCAAGAGTTGGATTTGGATAGTCAATATACTGTCAAAGTTGAGAGTTAGTAGAGTATATTAATTATAACCTGTACAAACTCCTCATTTTATAGATGGGAAAGGTGAGGCTCTAAGTTTTATATTTAAACAGTGCAAGGATGAAATATGAATCAAGTCCTCTAAGTCATATAAAGTCGGATGATCTCTTTAAGAGATCAAACACTCTCTAGACCAACTGTTCTCAAACTTTTCTGTGCATCAAAATCACCCGAAGGGCTTACTAAAACACAGACCACTGGCTCCACCCCAGACTTTCTCATTTCATACATCTAGAATGAGACCAGAGGAATTATATTTTGACAAGTTCTCTGGTGATGCTGATGCTGATGGTCTGGAGAGCACACTCTGAGAACCACTGCTCTAGACGTTCTCATCTCATATTCATCCCACTCCAACAAATTTTCTCTCAGAAAAAAACAGACCCTGAAATGCCCAGTCAACACTCCAAAAAAAAATGTGATCTGAGATATTGTGATAGTATGGGCCTACGATAACATAGCTAGAGCAATTTTATCTACTCAGAAACCAAGGTGTACTTCACAAGACATATATAATATGGTTGTTCTGAAATGATTGTTAAGAGTTGTAGGTCATCTGTTTCCCATCCCATAGTGAAAACTTCTTGGACTTTAAGCAAACTATATTATTAGGATTTGTCTGGATGCAAATAAAGGTGACATCATTTAGCTGCTTTTTTTTCCCAAATATCGAAATAATATTATAGCAATTACATAGTGGTAATATTTATTATCCAAAGTCTAAGAATGGAATTTTGAAAACAGACATAGATACACAGAAAATGTCATCAAGAGATAATAGAGGTGAAGAAGTAAACAGGGGCAACTGAGCTCCACTGAAATAGAACACCTCAATACAAAAAGCAATTATTGTATAACTACTATGTGCAAAGCATTGCACATGGTGCAGAGGGAGATGCTGAGAGAGACCCAGCTCTACCTTCAAGAAGCTTGCCATAACTGGAATTTTAAGGATGTTAAATTGATGCTGAATGTAATATTATGTATATTATATGCATGTATATGTGTGTAGGGTGTATGTATATGCACATACACATTGCATTGGGCAAATTTTAACAAGTTTCTCAGAATGAATATTTAAAGGCTCTAACAGATACATCATTTCCAGAAAGAAACAACAGTGGCAGATCGGGCATTCTGTAGAGTAATCATGATGAATTTTAACTGAAGATTCATATAGTATCAAAGGGGAATCAATGTTTCTGGGTAAAAAGCAACAAAAATAGATTAGAAATTATTGCAGACTTTAAATATTGTTTCAAACATTCTAGAAGTCTTTATCTACATAATCAGAAACTTGATATTTGGTCATTAATACTTCAAACTATACAATTATCTGTTTATACATCTCAAATTTCACAGATTCAAATCCAATCATCAATTGTTTTTCTTTAAAAACACATATATTAAATAAACAAATAAAATGTATCTATGGAATCATATTAAAAGCATATAGTAATAATTTTAAATTGACTCTTTAACAATTAATTTGAAATACAATTATCCAATAGAGTAAAATGACATCAAAGAGTATCACATCATATGTCCTTCATTTAATGAAAATACACTATAAATGCAAAGGTGTCTCCTGACATACATACATGAATCTCTTGATAGTACTATAGAAACAGACATAATTTCTTCCTGAGGTTGGAATCTGCCAGGGCCTTCTCTGTCTGTCATGTGGAAGAACTGTGATGTTGAATATATTTGCACGAGCAAGAAAGCAATTCAGCATATACAGAAAAAAATTGCAAGCCAACTGTCAAAAGAAAAAATGTGCCTTATCCACCAGTCACAAAAGGACTCATCAGTGTAACAAAACAGTATCATCATTGAATGACAACAGTTTTAAATGTAAGATAAAATGGAACTTTGTACAACTGTTCTGCAAGGAATCCTCTGAGTGGGAAAAGAGATAGAGAGAGAAAAAGCAGATTGCAAGGAAGGACTATCTTGAGAATAGTTGCTTGTCCCAACAAAGGTCATGATGAAAACTTCAACATTTACTTCTCCAGAAATAAATCTCTAATCTGCATATCTGTGCTGTCCTCTCCCCAGGGTTAGTCCTGAATCTTTAAAAACCCTCTGGGTTTCCACTGGAATTTCTAGCCAGCCTCAAACTCAAAACAAAGTTTTGAGTTTAACTGCCCATGACTTTGATTGTTACTGACACCACAAGTATAGGTAAGCCCAAGTCAACTAGTTTGAAACACAGTGGCAGATCAGATACATGATACCTAACATCTCTTACCATGTGTTGTTTTCTTTCCAAATAGTATCAGTGAGCCCTGATCCCTGTGTAATACAATCTGAATTCCTTAACGTGGCATTCAAGGACTCTTCCAACAGTCTAATGCCAACATAGTTTGGGGAATTTTTTCCTCTCTATATCATTCTATAGAAAGCTTGTACCCTAGACAAAAAAAAATCTTTTCATTTTTCTCCTTAAACTCCACAACATCCTCCATTACTTATAGCATAATTCCTTGCTTAGAATGTTTATCTTCACTCTTCTCTGAGGCTTTCCCTGTTCAATAATATAAAATACTGCAGATAAGACGATGTCTAAAAAATGTCATGAAAAACTCATTGGTAGCCTTTGCCAGACCTAGTTCAGTAGTATTTCAGAGGGAAGAGCTGGATGGCAGGATTGAGGAGTCTGTGGACATCTGGACACTAAAGCTAGTATGCACAGTCAAGAACATTGTCACAAACAGAAGGGAGGAAAAGTGGGTGGAAGCTAGAGCAGAGCGTAGTTTAAGAAAATATTTTTTCTTTTTTTTTTTAATAAAAAATAACTGAGCATATTTAAAAATAGATTCAAAAGAGCCAATAGGGAAGAAATTAGAGGTATAAAAATGAGGTTATAAATGGACAAATGCCTAAAAAGGTGGGAATGGATTGGAGCTAGAAAATTAGTGAGGGTCAGTCTCGGAATAATGCACTTTTCCCACTATTTCAGAAGATAAAGAAAAGATAGATGCAGATAAATATAAATTACGAGGGACTGGGGGAAGAGGGGATGGGAAAGATGTCATATAAGGGTACATACCTGCAACTAGTAGATAAGTCCTGGAGACTTAATATACAGTACAGAGATTATAGACACAAAATTGTGTTATATACATCAAACTTGCTAAGAAACTAGGTCTTAATTGCTCCTAACAGTAGAAGAAATGATAATTATGTGATGTAATAGAGGTGTTAGCTAATGCTACAATGGCAAACATATTGCAGTATAAATGTATTGAGCAAGTTATATACCTTAAACTTACACAATAGGTTTCGAATTTAGTTATGGGGAATTAATGAGGCAGTGCTTACAAGAACCTGTAGAAAACTTCTCAGGTAGTGTCAAGGGTCCAAATGGTGTTGGAGACCAGTACTTCAGATGCAGAAGCTTGAGAGGCAGTCAATAGGATCCATCTAGAATTTAATTTTTAGAATAATAAAAGAGAAAAGAAGTTGAGAAATATGATGACAGGGTTAAAAGCAATGGATCCCAGGCCAAAAATTATAATAATAAATAAGACTGCAGAGAACTGATCAAACAAACAAAAAAGTTGAGATATCAGCCACATAAAATACCACGTATGATAAAACTAAAGAATTAAGATAGTTGGAAAAATATGGCATGTAATCAGAGAACTGGAAGTTTACATTACATTTGCAAAACTGAAAGAGTTCCAAGTCCTGAAAAGGTCCAGTCACAAGGATTCAATATTTGATTGTTTTTCTCTCTCTGAAACTTTTCTCCTATACATGGATCTCTCATAGAATAAAATAAATATTTATCATATTGTGTCCACTCTTGGATCTTAACAAAAATGTGAATGCCTCCTTGGAACTCTGTAGGGGAATGTGATTCTCCCACAAACTATGGGCCTCGAAGTCAAGAGGAGACTGGTTATTGATTTTTAGTCCTGCACTCAGACCATTATTTTTCCTCTAATGTCTCAAAATCTACCCTCCTGAGGCTTCTGTTATTCCACTACTGTAAGTCCTCATGTAATGTCATTGATAGGTTCTTGGAAACTGTGACTTTAAGTGAAATAATATATTACAAAAATCAATTTTACCCTGGGTTAATTGATAAAAAACAAAAATTAGTTTCCTATGGCATATTTCTGGTCTTAAAAATATCATCAAACTTCTAAATTAAGACTCCAAAACATTTCTAATCTTAAACATTGAAATAAATGTGAGCTACACATACATTTAAGAAAGATGAATAAAAACAAGATCATTTCTTTCCAACCCACTTATTCCAGTTCAGAGGCACTGGTGGCTGGAGTCTGTCTCAGATGCTCAGGGCATCTGGCTGGACCCACCCTCAACAGGACTCCTTTCCATCACAGGGTCCCTCACACATACCCACACTCACCCAGACTGGGACCATTTAGACACACCAATTTACCTTATGTTCACGTCTTTGGGATGTGGGAGGCAACTAGAATCCCCAAAGAAAACCCACACAGACATGGAGAAAAAATGCAAACTCCACACAGACAGTGGCCTCAGCTGGAAATTGATTTCTTTTTTCCCTCATCAAAATTACAACACAATGACGTTGAATGAAACAATGTTATTCGAGGACCTGCTGTATAGCACCTCTTTTGTCCTCTCACTCTAGTCCCCCCAGGCCCCAATAACATTGACAACTCTGATGTCTAATTTCCTCTACATTAAATTCTAAAATCTGGATAACAGCCTGACAGTGCTCTGAATCCATGTAGTTGCTTTTGCCTACTTATTAGACCCTCACTTCAGCCTTCTATTCCCCCCATAAAAGACAACCAAATGTTGTTGGTCAAAGAAGCTGAGTTCATTAAATTTACTGTATGGTGGGAAAACACAACCTTAGTCGAGTCCTAATAGCATCCCAAAAGAGGAAAGAAATTGAAGGATTTTTGTAAGATTTGGGGTTTTGTGCTCAAATGGTTTAAGTGGGCTTGCAAGTGGTCTTTCAAGAGGCCACTAGCTAGGACTGGGAAAAGTTCATGACATAGTAGTTTTGTATCAGTGGACACGACAGGGCAAGGGTCTTGAGGCAAGTCTTGATTAGCTGATTTTTATCCTGATAAATAGTTCTTAGTCCAGTTGAGAAAACTATTGTCTTATTTCTCAGATAGTTATTTTCCCAGATAAGCACAATGTTTGCCTAGATAAATTGGGTTACAAGAATATCCTGAAGCAAAGAGTGAAGTTACACATTGTTTTGCAGTCTGATCTTCCTGGGTAAGAATTCTTAAGAGCAAACAGTTAAGATATGTTTACACAATTGGTCTCAGTTTTCACAGAGTTTACCAAAAGGAGAAAAGATTCTGCTTAAATAATTTTCCCAGGACAAAATCACCCCTTGTGAGGAATAAAAGTTATAGCATCAAATTTAATCTATTATTTTGTTCTTGACCATAAGGCAAGTGGTTTCCATTACTTTGTAATTTGATCTAACAACCCAAGTCAGTTCTCTAGAAATAAAAAGACTTGATATAATTCTTCTCTATGGCTCAAGAATCAGCTTTTAGTTATTTTGCAGACAAACCTCTTCCCTGTGGACCAAAACCTTTCCAAGGTGTAGTTCTCAGGAGAGTTCTTTCTGTCCGTCACATCTCCCTGGTTACTTGAACTCTACAGCTTTAATTCAAGAAGACTCCTCAACAAACCTGCCTTTCCTCCTTTCTTCTTTTGATTCAATTTATTTGAAAGCTGGTGTGAATCAATTCTCTAACCATACCCTTCCCTGGAGCCATTTCTCTTAGTCTTTCTCTTTTCTTTCCTCAGTAGGTGGAGATATTTGCTGCCGCTTCCCGCCCCCAAACTCAACAGCCACATTTCCAAAAGTATTTCATCCTTTTGGCTTTCATAATGGAAATGTTAAATTTTCCACAGAGGATGTGCCCTGGAGGGGAGTTTTGCCCACACCCTAGAATGGATGTCAGTTAATATTTAGACACAATTAATTAACCGTAAACCCTAAGGCAAATTTTGCTGTTAGGAAAATCAGACCATATCCTCGATTAAATGAAGGGCTGCTTCCCTGACCAAGTCAGCAGATGTTCAATTATCAGCAAAGACTGACATCACATGTTCGGTGGATGGGGACATAGATTAATTAAGAATATTTAAAATGAATGGCCAAAACAGAATTAGACTTTCTTAAGCTAAGTTACCAATGTTTTCTTTTCTCCTGAATTTTTCTTCATATAGTGTCTTCCTTCTACCATATCCCAGATTTTAGTTCATGATACTATAAAAAGTTTCAAGATTTCTAAAAAGCAATTTGAGTCGCAGTGAGGTCTTCTCAGACCTTCCCTACATAATTTAACCTACAGTGATTTGCAGTTTTTAATCCCATCCGATTCACTGAGAATTTGCCAATGATAGTCACATTCATGTTTTTACTTCGCTAAACATAGGAGACTGGATATGGTTGAAACCAGGGCTTAAAGGTTTTATCTTGACATCATAAATATCACAAAAATATGCACGAGATAAAACACACTTTTTTACGAGGTAGTAAATACTGGAATTTATTCAATACAAAAATATTTGTTTGTTTGTTACTTTTTTGTTTTGGAATAAATCCCTGCAATGAGCTTATTTCCTAAAAAAAATTTATTTAATAAATACTTAGCAAATGCCTATTGTGTTCTAGCTCCTCTGCAGGATCAAAAAAATAAATTCAAAAGGAACCCAGTGGTAAAGAAATAAACAGAATATGTTGGGAAGGGAACACTTGTTCCCCCTGCAGATGTGAAGGGAGCTCATATCTGGCCTCTTATTTTACTCATGTCCCGCTTAAAAGGATAAACTGGGAATGCATAGCCACGTACTTTGTTGTTCCTATATTTTGAGACCCAGCTTCTGTCTCTTGTAAGTTTTAGAGCTTGCTCAAAGTTCATGTTCCACATCTAGCAGGGTTGGCCTATGGTGCTGTTTGCCTTTTCCAGGGTGCCTTTTACTGTTTAGGTAAATTACTATGTAAGAACTCCAGAATACAGGATTTCAGCCTTGGGAACCCCAGTGGGTCTACTGCCCATTTTGAGCTTTATCAAGATAAATATGACATCTCATAATCCATTCTCCTTATTGTTTTTTCTCAATTGGTTCATAACTCAGGTGAGAAGAAGGGTACTATCTAATCGAGCAACATTCCAACTTCAACAAAGTAGAGAAATAACTATGAGAAAAGTTTAGGATTCAAAGCATTTCGAAAATATATAGAAAGGAAAACAAGTATTTCTAATAGGGGCACAAGTAGTTGCAGCAAGAGCAAAATAAGAAAGATATTTTTAGATTGTAAACTCAAAGACGACAAGTGTCTTGTCTGTTTGGGCTAATTTCTTTTCCCAAGGATATAGCTATAGAGTTTGAACTAAAGGAAAGGTAGAAATTTCAATGAGCAGGATTAAGAACGGAGGATAGAGAGGAAGAGAGAAGTGAGAATCTTTAAGCAGAGTAGGAAAGACTTTTAAGTGTGCTAGGATAAGAAATATATATTTCTCCTAAGAACTAAACAGAGCAAAAATGTTCACTTAATCAAAATTTGCTATCTAAAATAGCAAATTGCCTGTTATACTGTTTGTTTGTTTGTTTGTTTTCATCAAAGTAACCTGGAATATCTCTATTATTTACATATTTAAGTGAAACGATTGCTATCAAGGAAAAGCCTATATATGTGTTATAGAATAAGAAGCAAGTCAGGAATTCATTTTTTTATAGTTTATGATACATTCTGAATGTAGTAGAAATCCCTAAACAGCATTTCTGACACTCAATCCATTGTTTTAGTAAACTGTAAACTTCCGGTCTATAGTATTTATACTTATATAACCCTTAAGAGGTACCAGATTGATGCCAAACTTGGTAATGGGGTTTATTAAAGAAGATACTGGAAAACAGTAAATTAACATTTTCTACAGGTGCATTTTTTTATCTGTCTTTATTTCAAAATGAGGTGCCACCTCTCCTACCCCAATTTTACCTAATTTTACAGTCAGCAAACTACTTGGCCAAGCAACTTCTGCCTGCTGAGAGTCCAAATGAGTTAGGGTGCAGTGTGACAGTCCGTGAAATAACAAGCCCTGTTTTGTTCTGCAGCGTTGTAAGCAGCAAGTCTCTGAAACTATGATCGACAAAACTTTATTTGTTTGTTGCCCTTTAAAAAAAAAGTTTTTTGGTTTTTGTGTTTTTTTTAAAGAATAAGAAATGAACTCTCTGAAGAACAAAGGAACCAGAGGTTCCAGATATATTTTAAGCCTAAGGAAAGTTAGAAGCTAGAAGAAAATATGAGTGGCAGGACACATACGGTCGACCTTTAAAGGTTTGATTTCTGTTTTAAGTTCTGCAAACGCCCCTGGCTTTCCCCTACATAAAATAAAAAAGCCTGACTTATGTTCAAATGTGGCCTTCGCCCTTCACCCTAACACCAAACACCATAAGAAAAAAAATTAGCGGTGGGAAGGCGACATGTCTATAAAGATATGAATATCTATTCTACTGTACCAGCTGAATCAAAGACGAAGCTCTGAGAGTTGAGTTTGGTTGAAAATCATGATGTAGTGGGATGATTCTTAAGCATGGGGGTCAGACTCAGACAACACTTTTCTGCAGAACTGATGAAGAAGCGGCCACCCTACCTCCTCTTTGTGCCATCCTTCATGAAGTGCCTACAAAGACCTTACATTTGACCCTGGATGTGAGTCCCCATAAGGCAATATTACTTTGTTCTGTGATATTTGTTTCATCTGAAGTTGGGTCCTCAGATCAGCAATATTCTGGCTATGTCCACCCTAGAGTTACTAAGTAATGAAGAATGGAAGACATTATCAGGCAAATTAGAAGGAAAAAAAAGTTCATGAGCAAAATCTACATTAATCTAAAATATTTAGATAATAAAGAAAAAAATGACCTTATTAGTAGCAGAAAAGTATCATAATTGATTCAATATTCTATTTCACTTTGGGATGGGCTAAGTTTTATCCTCTCCTCAAGTACAGTTTAGTTCATCGCCACTAAAGGAAGACCATTAGGAGGGTAGTTTAGATCAATTTCTGCTATTTTCAATATTATATTTTTGCTAGTGGTCATTGCAGTGAGAACAATTTAAGAAAGCAGCAATTAGTGTGGATTCTCATTTTCCATTCAAAATCTATATAGATGATTTTGAAATCTATTAAAATGGTAAAACTCATACAGTCCCATGAGTTTATATATTTAATAAATACAGTTATTTTTGAATTGGTGAGAAATAGACAATACCAATAGAAAAATGGTAAAAGTCTAAAAAGCAATGTGCAAGTCAAGTAATACAAATGGCAGATAAGCAACACATTTATCAAACTGGCAATGATGAAAAATAAAGGACAAAGATGGAAAAAAAATAATACCAAGGCTTCTTGGACTTCCACACACAGCCATTAGAGTGAAAATGTGACCTTTCTAGAAGGCAATTCAGTAAGCAATTCTGAAGTTTTTTGTCCCTGCAATAGCACTTCCGAGGTTTATTCCAAATAGAATATTAAGAATGGATGCAAAAATATAGCTTCATGGGTATTTTCTCATTCCTTTACATTATTGCAAGATTTGGAAACAAATATTATACATAAAAATAAGAATTGGTTGTTAACTTGTGTTAAAACCATGCAAAAATAAGAATTGGTTGTTAACTTGTGTTAAAACCATGCAAAAATAAGAATTGGTTGTTAACTTGTGTTAAAACCATGCAAAACCATACTATGACAATGAAAAATGATATACCTATGTTTTATGTAAAAAAAAAATGTATTTCTATAGAAAGAAAATATGTATCACACAACATATTGGGGAGAAAAACAAAGTCATTTTACAAAAGAGTGTTTAAAAATAATCTTCATTTTTAAAAGAGTATATATTACTAAAATGTTAACACAGCCTACTTTGAGTTGTAAAATTTTCATTTTTAGTTTCTGACAAGTAAAATACATGTAATATAATTTTTTTTTAATTTACATTGTACAGTTCAAAAGGAATCGATGATATGCAGCCCCTCATCATGAAGTACACCAAGATATTTGGCTAAAATTATGTGGATTTAACCACAAATAACTTTACAAAAATACAGAAAAAAGGCATTCTCTTTTGGTTGCATATTTTGTTCTTTAACATACAATATGGGAAAATTTGCACTTTTTGTTGGCATGCTTTAGTCAAAATATGACTGCTATGGAGTTTAGCCCAATCACTTAGGAACAAGAGCTCAAGCCTCCTAACATGTGTATTGGATTTTAATGCTAGCCTACATTCTATAGTACTTTCAGTAATACTTTACAAACATTAATGGAATATCATTTACTTTCCTAAGTAAAACATGTCATATAAATTCATCGAGATGATAATGGCATACTGTTATAAAAGAAAAACACATTGTTATTTATAATTCTCTTTCCCAATGGCATTTTCTGTATGCTAAACAGAAGTGGAGGTTTTGCCTGAATTATCAGGATATTGCCGCACTTCCTATCTATACTTTCCTAAGAAATATCTGACATATGGGGCTTGCCCAAGGTTGTTTAAAAATGAAGGAAATGCCATGAGGGGAATACAGATATTCTGACTAATTCAAATGTACTTCTCATATTTATGTATTCATTTATCCATCCATGCCAACGTAGTTGTGTTTATAAGATCCATCTCTCCCCTACCAGGATCTCCTTCTTCCTCTGCATTTCACAGGTACATGTCCCCAACTCTCTTCCTACCTCAGAGTTGACATGTCTTTAATTTCATAATATTTTTAGTCCTATAATAGATTTCAAATCATGCTAACTCCATGTTGTTGGCAATGGCCCCATGGAATGATTTGTTAAGAAGGATTCTAAGAAAAGAAAAACAAAGATTCTGATTCCGTATCTCAATTCATTTGGGAAAATGTCTATGATTGATTAGTAATGCCTGCCATTCATAAAACTGAGGGAAGAAATGGAGATAGCTTCAGTAAATTTTCATTTTCAGGGTAGCCATTTCTAGTTTGATTCTTCACTCTCCTCTGTCCATTCCCCACTGTGTGGGAGCAACTACGTGATTTGCTGCTTGAAATTAGCTGATCAGTGCCCTCAGCCTGGAACACTTTCCTATGTGGAAGCTAGATGCAAACTATAGTTTAGCCTCAGATTCTTCTTCCTCATTAGAAGAAATCATTTCCCTATTCCGGGTACTCAGTGAACGTCTTCATGTTGCCAAAGTCTGTGCATAATATGGCACCTGGCCAGCCCCACCAGTACATTGCTCCCAGTGAGAAGGGAACTGGGTCTTCTTCTGCAATATCAGAAAATTGCCTGCAGTCCACCACCCTCAGGTGGCTATCAGGAGGGACTCTCTGACCATAGTACAGTCTTATATACTATAAATCACACATATAATGATCATGCTGCATCTTTTCTTTCTGTGAGTAACGTGTTATTATTCTGACTAGTGCCTTAAATGTCGAGTCCTTTGGAGATTCTGAATCTGTAGAAGATGCAGTGGGCAGAGGTCTGTGGGCACCTACCTCTGGGGATTAGCAGTGTTCTGATCTGTGCCATCCTCCACACAGTTGGAGTCCTCACTTGAGGTGAGTAGTTGGCTCTTCCTGCTCAACTTCTCCCATAAATAATTATCAATCTTTTTTAAAAAAAAATCTATAACATCTCTCAACATGAAACACATCTTCACTGTCAACACAATTGCTAGGATTCCAAAAAAAAATCATTTGGACCTGATCTAAACAGCAAGAAGCTATAGGCAAATATGCTCAATGTCCAGCACTCACAGAGAGTCTCCATGTTGGATTACATAGGAAAGCAATGCCTTTCAGGCTAATCGTATATCTAGTTCATATTTAGGAAAAAAAGACTTCCTGAACATTTCGTGGGTAATGAATTACAATGTGTCCCCTATGATTTCTCTTTTCCTTTTTCTTTCTTTTCTTCATTTTTTCCCTGTATTTGAAATATAGCTTAAACAATGATATTAATCAGAAAGACACTCCAGAAAGCTAGCTAAACTCCTATCTTAAAGTACTTGAATACAAATGCACACAAAGCAGGAGTTAAATGCCACTGAAGACTATTAACCATCTGAACTGAGTAAGATTTTAGCAATTGCATAATATTGCCTTCAGCAACAAACCTTACCTAATCACATGAATCCATATCACTTCAATGCAAATATAAACAGTGCAAGAAAAAGCCACACTCAGCCTTGAACCAAAAGCAGCAAGACGCATGCTGAAAATCACTCTTCTAATGTACAATGAGGGAGCTAAAAGCACTAAGTTACATGAGAAAACTACCTACCCAGAGCTTTCTAGGCAACTAAAACAAAACAGGGCTAATGTGCTGCAAAAAATTGTTTTTACTTCCTGTAAAAGAAAAAAAATCTAAATTTTGCAGTTACCCTTAGGGAAAATTTTTAAATGTTGGTTCAGTTTTAAATACTGATTAAAACATTAGAGATGTTAATACATCTTAGGCACTTAAAACAATACCTTGTACATGGTAAGTACTATATGATTTAGCTACTATTATTACATTCCTATTATTAACTCAGGAGTGCATGTGACTACTTCATGCACTGGACACATATTTATCTAGGTACGAAAAGCTGTACAGGGGAAAGTGCACCAGACTCGAGAATCCCAAATTCTAGCCTAAGTATATACATCAGTTTTTGCTCTGACACAGCATCTCACTTTGCTTCTTCAAATCTAACTTGTACTCATCTTTAAAATGGGAAGCCTGTGCTACATGGCTGAACCACCCTATATAAACTACCTGCTCCTTCTGTGGGGAGGGAAAATGCTGACCTACCTTGAAAGATTGTAAATACCCATGCCTCAAAGGAAAAAAAAAACAAAAAACAAAACGTATTGAAGCAGAGGGGAGGAAGTCTTCTACTTACATGGTAAAAACAAACAAAACCTCCCTAAAACAAATATAGCCACTCTCCAAACATCTTTGCTCCAAATTTCCCACATTGCTCATGACCATGAATTCTTTTGTCCAAGAAGGCGGCCATACTAAGGTCACCAGAAACAGATATCTTATCATAAAAGAGTTTGTAAGAGGAATCTTTAATTCTCTGATTCAGGTCATGAGAACAGAGACACCGGCTACACACATTCCTATGGAAAAGCCAATTAATGTCTGATGAGATACCACAGTGACTTGGTATCTCCCTACAGTGGCCTGGAGAAGTTGGCCACCGAAAGAAGATAGTGGTAGCAAAAAGGGGAATTACTGCCCCATGACAGTTTTATCTGCTTAACCATTCAACTCAAGTTTACCCTTCACAGTAATTTTAATTCCTGACACAAGTCCTCAAGGAGAGCATGATCTTATGCCCTTGTTTGCCTGGGTCGGTCTCAGTTTAATTCTATTTTCTCAATATGATTACTAATAGCACCCTCTTTCTCTCTCAAAAGTACCCTGGTTTGGATAATAAGTCATATGATCATCCTTTTTGTAAGCAGAGGAAAAAAAATTAATAAAATTAGATGAGGCTATAGTTCTCTTTTCTCAACAAAACAGTACAGAATAATCCAATCTATAACTTACCTCCTCCCCACCCCCATTTCTGATGACTTATTTCTTTACAAATATAGGGACAAAAATAGCAGAAATATCTGTACACATAAGGTAACTTTCTTATAGAGGTTAGAAAATAGAAATTCAAGTTTGTTTCATCTTTACCTGGACTATGATATCATACGTCTGTGAAAACCTAAAGTGAACAAAGTGGATGTGTATGCCACTGAACTTGGATTCAGGGCTTACATGCACACTGTCACTCCACCAGGGAGTCAGAACCCTCAGAGTAACAATTTCCTTTACACAGGACCATGTTCCTTCAGTCCCTGATATCCTCCTTTCAACACATGAACAATTGTCACCTACTTTCTCACAGTAATTCTTGAATTCCAATTGTAATGAACTGTTTAAATTACCAAGAGGGAATTTCTACACAAAACCAAGATCCAGAGGCTTCTCATTTGTGACTTCCAAATTAATTCTGCAAATATTTTGGCTTAATGACTTCTATTCATGTAAAAACTTCCCAATCATTGATATTTGCTTTCACAATTTAGGACTGTAAGGATATAGGGTGCTTACATTCAACATATCAGATTGTTAAAATTAAATTTCCTGTGCCTCTTTTTTCCAAATCTTTTTCAGTATTACTAGATATTGAAAGTCTTATAAACCATTTAGAAGTAGGACACTGATTCTTCAACTTCCTCTCAAATGTTCAGGAATAACACACATACATGTACACGTACACACACACACATACACGTATACATAGATAGAAAAAAAGAAACAAAAAAAGAAAGACAGAAAAAGAACAAGACAAAGAGAACAAGAAAACAAATATGGTAAAATATTCATCCTATTTGGAGAATCTAGGTGAATGGTATCTGATATATCTTTGTACTACTTTTATAATTTTTCTGTAAATCCAAAATTGTTTCAAAATAAAAAGTTAAAGAAAAAAAAGTGAAAAAGTCTTCTTGATTGAGACTCCTATCTCCTGAACAAGGTTAAAAAGTTTTCTCTCTCCCTACAGTACCACGCCATCTTTTAGGCAAATGCAAAACTCTTAATAACCTACAGGCTGGCTCAGAGATATAATTTAATCTAAAATTGAAAACAATGAAGCAGATTCAACTGCTAAACATGTTTTATTTGTCCCTTTCCATGTCTTGACATCTGAGATTTTCAGCTGATATTAAAAATCTAGAGATTACACTTTTTCAAAAAATCCAGATTTGGGGCTCCTCTTTAAAGATCAGAAAATCGAACAAAAATGGGCTCACACGGTAGGAATTCACCACAGCTGAGTACCAGCAACCCGCCTGAGATCATATGGATGCCAGTTTTTCACAGGCCCCAAATTAAGATCAGGTGTGAATGGCTGTTAATCACTGCACTTGCATAGTTATGGGCCTATAAGTAGAACAGTATATGTCTACAGTCACATCTTTATCTAATGTGAGGAATAAAAGAGAGGCTGATAGCATGTTTCACTCATTCAGATTACCTGTATTGTCCCCATGGTCATTTGAGTTTGAGACTCCCGACTTAGCCCATTGTGAGGGTCTGGACTTAGTTTTAAGGCAGCAAGATACTTTGGTTCTAACTAAGCCCTCTCTCATCACTGGGAATTAAAGTTAATTCCCTGTTTGAACAAGCTTGAGGGAACCTTCAATACATCAATATTCACCAGTGATGGAATAGATGCTAACAAGGAAGACACTACAGGAAAGAATCATTAGATGGATTTCTTTTTTTCTTATTTTCTCTGACAGAAGTTAAGACTCAAATAACAAGGTACTGAGAGAAAGATTCTGACTGGAAGTGGAAAGATGGAAGAGGTTTATCACCTTCCTAGAATTCATGCAGAATACTAATCATAACAGTTTCTTTAATTAGCTTCTATTTTCTGTGAGTAAGAAAAGAAGAAAAAATGTTTAAGAATAATCTTACTTCAATAATATTAGCAAACCCTTGTGTAGTAATTAACGATATGCTAGACTTTTTTATGTAGTCTTTACAGCAACCCTATGTTAACCTAAAAAGACCAAAGTGAGAGGCAACAAGCATTTATTTGAGATTAAAAAAAAAAAAAATAGCTACTTGGAAGCACTGATTCAGGCAGAAACCCAAATAGTGTTTTGATTAGGAGATGAAGGCAAGGGATATTTAAGAGAAAGGGAAGGGGAACAACTACATCAATAGAAGGAAGGAATTTCTATAGGTGCAGATAAACAAACATAGTGATACTAATTCTAAAGGATGTTTTCAATTTTCAGTGTAATAGCCATCAGTCCAGTAGTCACAGTGTATGATTTCCTGTTATCTTTGCAAACAGCTGTTTGGAATACAACGCTATTTTAGGTCCAGTCCAAAGATTACTTTGCCCAGTTCTAACATTCCAAAAGTCTGTGGCATGTGACATGCAAAGAAGTTCTTCTGGGATGGCAATACCAACTGCATTTTAAAGTGGCTCTATTTACATTATTTTTTTATACCTATGAGGCAGGTTACTATTATTATCCCATTTTCTAGATAAAGAAATTGAGGCAGAAAAAAACATTAATTCTCCCCTAGTTACACAAGTAAGTTATGAAGTCAGGATTCTATCCCAGAGCTATTGTCATCATCACGTCATACTTCTTCCATGCAAATGGCTCTAATTAATATTTACAATAATTTCTGAAATGATTCTATTAAGGTTCAAAGACTAAAATATTATCATGTCCACTACTACTAGTGCTCTTGCATATTACCAGCTGAAGTGAAAGAGAACATAGTTGCTTTCTGCTAGGAATTGAAACCATGACCTGAACATGTGACAATTGGTTTTAAGTAACTCTGGGATGAGGAGGAGACGTTTGACCATTGAAGCTCTTTGGAGAATATCTAGGATTATATGTTCTAACTTTGGCCTGGGGCCCTTCATGTCATTCTCTGAGGCCCAGTCTTCCAAAGAGCAACCCTCTGGCCATATTTCTTCAGGTTATACTTAGGTCTTTCAGTCTGAATCTGCTTTTCAGAAACAGTTGACTACAGATGCTGTGTAGAATTAGAAGCAAGAACCTTGCTAGCAACTTGGACACATGGGTGCCCTTTCAGGAATTTTAATGATCTTCACTCCAACAGATACCTAGGTCAAGCTTACCATACACCATTTGCTTTGAGGAAGCAGCTATTCAGCAGAAAATGATGTATGTACCCTTGCTTCCTCAGGAATCTCTCTCCCTTTACATGGCATTGCTCACAGAGCAAAATGTCAGGAAATTAGGAGACTGTCCAGGTCCTCAGAAGCTTGACCTGCTTCACTCGTCCCTCCTTCCTCTGAAACTCAACCCTCAGGATTCCCAAGGTCTGTTTTATTTTATGTCTTTTTACCATTTTGCTATTTCTTTCAGTGTATTGGGCCGACTGCATGGTCACCAGGTGTTCTCCGTCCTCCCATCAACTGACACTTAATGAGCAGATGGTGCAAATGGCCTGGCAGTAATGTGATGCCTGAGCAAGTGGGCTGAGAAAGGGGAAAGGAAGCAGCTTCAAGAAAAAGGACAGATTGGTTTGGTGTTTGTACCACTTAGAGTCAGTAAATGCAGCGAGAGGTCAAGAACAACTATTATTTTTTAATGTGAAAATGATAGTTTTGTTGAAAAGGAAAATAATGGATTTGAGAATACAAGGATCTCATGCTGCTATGTGAGGGAAACAACCCGCATGACTCACAAAAGGAGTTTTCTGAAATTTCAAGGTCCTGTTGGTCAAGATTACTTGGCTTTGAAGTTTCGGTGAGAATAGCTTTCGCTTGTCTGTTTACTCATTCCTAAAGCACTCTGTGTTAAGTACTCTAATAGGGCTTATAGGAGCCATCACCACCATCCCTATGCTAAAAGTGATAGAATGTTTCCACTGAAAAGAAGTCTTAAAATCTTCAAATCCAGAGCTTCTTGAACTGCAACATCCATAGGAGTCACCCAGGATCTCTTTCAAATGCACATTCTGATTCCATAAGTCTGGGGTGAGGCTTGAGAGTCTAGAATTCTAACGAGCTTCCAGGCAATTTCTATGGCCCACATTTTAAATAGGGAGGGGCTAATCTACTCAGTTCTATTACGGCTGAGTAAGTGAAGCTCCAAATATTCAGAGGTGTGTCCAGCATCACAAAGCCAGTTAGTGACAAAAACCAGGCTTGCAACCTGGGCTGGAACTCATTCCATAATGATACATCGCTTGAGCAGTGAGGAGGAAGTCAATGTTTTGGTTCTTTAGCCTCCTTCCTATCATAAAAAATGAGTTGATAATAACTATACTAACCACCATCTGTCATCGGGGTTAGTGAGGTAAAATCATTTAGGCTATTCAAACAAAAGATTATCTTTACCAATTATCTTTTGTAGTCTGAATCCAAACCACAGAACTCATGACAATCTTCCTATTGCCAGATGCTCATCTAGCTGCAAATTTTCATTGAAGCACAACTTGTTTGCAAAATGTAAAATTAGAAGTGACAGACAAATCTATTTTTTTAAGTTTTAGCCTGTCTATTTTGAGTCTCTGGGTTTTAAAAGAAGAATCAAGGGCAGCTGTTGAACTTGACTGAAATATCTAATGATGCTCTATTTACTTCTAATTTATGAGATACAGCCATTTTCCCTTGGTATTAATAATATGCGATGTGATACAGGGCATCTATAGAACCATTTTGGTCTTAAAGGGGACATGTTTTAACCTGGTGTTTGTTGGATCTAAGACTGAGAAGAAAGTGGTTGTAGTAATGTAATTTATGATTTTCTAGAAACAAGAGGCCTAGCTTAAATTTATTTACCATGTGACCTAAAATAAAACACTATACAGGTATGCTTTGTTTTATTGACCTTGACTTCCTTGTGCTTTAAAGACATTGTGTTTTTTATGAACTGAAGGTAAGACCAACAAAAAGATTACAGTTGACTTTATTACAATATCTATTTTATTATGTTTGATAATGAACTGAACCCATAATATCTCTGAGGTACGCCTGTACTATCTAGAATTGACCTTTTCCATCTGTTAAATAGAGATAAAACATATTATTTCCTTGCTCATCCAACCATTAAATTTTAATACCTTGTAATTAAAAATAATGCTTTGTATTTAAACAAAAATAAGCATCACAACAGAAAATTTAGACTTAAAGAGCAGTCTTAGCCATAGATAGAACTTTACTTCAAGTTTTGTAGCATTAATCTCTCAATCAACCAGTATTTATTAAGATGTTCTTACATGCAATGTAATCAAATACGGCACTGATGTCCCATAGGCATTGGTCTCCTACTAAAACAAGTTAAGTTCCAGAGCATTTCTATTTAAAACATAATTAGTATCACAAGCAAATGAGAAAAAAACTAGGTAAGAGATCCAAGCCCTATCAAGTCATTTATAATATCGATAGACATAAAATTTCCAACAGAATTCAACAAGAAAAAGAAGGTATACAATGAGAGTGAAAGTTCTACTATTCACCATATGAAGCCTATGAACAGAATTGGAGGGTACTCAAGCAGAAATTTTCCTCGTCTCCCTGTCTTTTTGTCACAACCAGTAATCTAACATTCCTTCCCTAAAGCTAAATGGCTCTAATTATGAATAATGGCTTTTCTTTTGTTTATTTATTTAAACACAGCTAATTGGTTGTTTCAAAATATCTCTCCTCTACTGATCATTCATTCCATCCTTTAACTAGTGTAAGCGTCTCTAATAGGAATCCGCCTCATCTCCTCCTCACCTATCCCAAAGCTCCCTGACCTGATCTCCAAACAGGTATGTAAAACTTAGGTAAATTGCAACTTTTGAGTCAAAAACTCTAGTTTCCCTCCATGTTAATAACACGTAGCAGAATTAGAAGGAGACTAACAAAAAGCACATTAATGTATGTGCTGATTTAAAACTGCTAAAATGTGTCTTAGAAAACATGCCATATGATTTAATTCTTATGGTAATCCATGTTGGAGGCAATAATTCTTCCTCCCATTCTAGAGATGAAGTAACATCTGCTGCACAATTGGCTTGAGGTCTCATGATTTGAACTTCATCTTTGTCCAAATGTGCTAACCTTCCTGCTGTATCACACTAACTGTGGCTCCAAGATCTTCTTTTTCCTCTTCTTCCAACATTCTTCCTTGTTCTGCTTCTCTTCCTTTTTCTCTTCTTTATAATCTTCCTAAGAGTAAAAAGAGAGTTTTCAATTCACTTTACTACCTTTCCTGACAGATCTTAGCCCCAAGATTTAGACGAGGCTAAGGTTCTTTCTACATGTAGTGTCCTTAATTCTTGAATCCATGAGACAAGGGAGCTTATTTAAAGACATTTTAGGCTCTGAGATGTCTCTGAATAAAGGCAGTCAGCGTTGATCCTGGGGAGAGAAAAGGGTAAATAGTTAATTGCTTTATTTTATTTTCAGTGTCAAATCCTGCTCAAAATTCTTTAATGTATTTGACATATTTAAAAATCCTCAGTCTTTTCTTGTCCACATAAAGAACTTCAACTTTTCTCTATTTTTCTTAGCTCCTTTGTGGATGTGGAATTACAAGCCACATCATCCAGTGAAGAACTGACTAATCTTACTTGTTTTCATACTACTGATCCCCTATCCAAGCTAGCAAAGTGCCCAGCATATAATAGGGGACCGATTAATCTTAGTTAAATAATGAATGGTTATCATACAAGAGGATTAAATTAGAGTTTATATATACGGTAATATTATTTTTAATTCTGTACCAATTTTATCATTTGGATGTAAAGCAGTAGTCTTAACTGGGGGTGTTTTTGTACACCCACACAAACTGAGAGAGAGAGAGACAGAGACAGAGAGAGACTGAGAGAGACCAAGGATATTTGGCAATTGTTTGTCTAGAGAGATCTTTGTTTTTCATAATTGGGGGAAAGTTGCTACTGGCATCTAATGAGTAGAGGCCAGAGATGCTTCTAAACATTGTAATAACATACTGCCCCCCTCCTAACCTTACACCAACACAACACACAACAAAGAATTATTCAGTGCAAAAAATCAAGAGTGACAATATTGAGGAATACTAATATAAAGATATTGAAGTAAAAGGACCCTAGGAAGACTTTAATCATCTGGACTTCAGTCCTGAAAGGGTATGTCCTGCTCTGTACTCAAGCTTACTGCATTGAGCATAGAGTCACTGACTGATCCTCTCCAGGTGGCACAGGCATCCTCTTCCCCCTAATCTTCTCAGAATCAGAATGTGACAGATGCAACAGATTGTGTTAGGAACCCAGGGGATAAGGTGCCTGCCAGACCTGCCACATCCTCTGAGACAGTGTAGTGTATTCAGAGGAGTGTGCTGTAAAACAGAGTTGGGTTAAAACCCCACTTTTTAGCTAAGCAGACGTGAGCAAATCACTAAAAGTTTCTAAGCCACAGTTTTAATAAAATGGGGATGACAATCCCAAAGCTTCAAGGTTGCAATGAGGGTGAAAAAAATTATAAAGTACTGGTACATAGTGCATATCTGAAAACAAAAATAAAGTAGCTAGAACTATTTCATTTGACTCTGATTTTAAAATATTCACATTCATTTTGAAAAATTGGTACTCATAGTAACACCACAGTAAGAATTGGCTCTCTAAAACTGCATATAGATTTACCCAGGTCTGTAGTTGATTGTATTATTATTCAAAGTACCCACTGCCCATCCTCAAAGGAGGATCATAAATCCCACCATACTCATGTCATAGGGTATCAAATGGTGTGGAATTGAAGGTATAAAGACCACTCCCAAGGTTCTACCATGCTGTATTCTCTTTGTCACAGGAAGACAGGCAATGTCCCAGAGAGAGAGTTCTCTCAACTTAAGATTTGTAATTAAGTCAATATGAAGTCTTAGTCAATCCATAAGACACACACTGTGAGTGAGAAATAAACCACCATAAGCACCTGATGTTACTATTTCTTCTATATATTCTCTTAACCAAAGTCCACAACATGATGAGAAAAATGTAAGTTTTGTAGATGCCCTTTTTCCTTACTCTATTCCAAAAAAGAAAATCATTTTTCTCTCTGCCAACTGATTATGCAGCAACGTTGTTTGAAAGCTTGCATAATTTACATTAGCATGCTTAAGATCTCAGGTGACTATGCCTTTGAGGCCAGCATGCTAACCCCAGTGGGCCGATTTGATATTCTTCCCAATATCTGACCCTTTTTTCCTTGTTAATTACAGGCAGACTTCCCTGGTCTGGCCCTGGATCTGCACCTGTTTCCCATCTTTGAGCAGCTGCTAATTAGGTTGAAAATGGTGGGGCTGGGCAGTGCAGGCCACACATGCCTCATCGGGCTATTGATCAGGCTGGCATACCACACGTGCAGCAATGGCGTCTGCACAACCCAATTCCAAAATAAAAGCCATTCCCGGAGTTGCATGTTTGAGTCCAAGCATGCTCTAGGCTCTATGTCAAATATTAAAATGTGAAGAGACGCTATTAATTTTAACAAAAATTTTTCTTTGAAATGCCAAGTACGAACATAAGTATTATTTACTTCTCATTTGTTTTTTGCGGGAGGAGTAGGAAAAAAACTTTTAAAAAAACCAGATATGTATATTTATATGGAAACAATTTAAAAGGTAAGTTGTGTTGATATAAATTATATATGTGTAAACTATCCAAGCAAAGTCCTCACTCTGTATTCTCATTTGGCTTTGTGGATAAGTTACATAGATATAACACTTCGTAGTGATTCATGATTTGGGTAACTATGAACATCTAGAGCACCAATTATCAGTCTATGGGTAGTTTTGATATGAGTAGGGGTTTGGGCATTGTCACAATGATTAAGGGGTGCTGAATATGAAAGGAGAATTATTAGAGAAGCCAGTACAGGGTGCACTTAGCTAGTGGATACAATGTGTTCACATAATGATAATTTGTCCAACATCTGTTACAAATCACAAATAATAGACCAGTTTAAAAAACATTTTTAAGTGTCTGTATCCAAACTATAATTCAGTTTCACATATAAATATAAAATATTTTTGCAACTTTAATGTATTGAAATTTAATATCCTAAAATTTCCAAAAATGCAAATCCAGGGAAGGTTAGATTTTGTTTAGTTTGAATTTTTTTGAATTATTACAGTTAGATGATTATATTTATATTTTTAATTACATGTATAGTTAAGGGATATTATCTATAGTTTTCATTCAAGGATAGTAAAGAGATTACAAAACATTTATTATGAAATGGAGAAGTTGGGTTTGATAGAGTCAGAGTCACTATTCTTGGGTGATATGCCTGAGTTTTCATTTGTACGTGCTTTGGGCATTGACTTTGTACATTTGAGGCCTGGAATATGATAGTCAATGATTTTTTTCTTAAAATTCTATTTTGTGCTTCCCCTCCTGACATTTTCACACATTCTACTGTTGTCTATGACCCAAGCACATTGCCTAGTACAGCTGACCCAACATTGCCACCCAATAATCTAAATGCTGAGCAGCTTCTGATATCCCGGGAACGAATCACAGTACCCTTTTAACTTTGGATTAACCTCATGCTCACTTTATGTAAACATAGCAGAGGCCAAAGAGATGGGATATTCATCTAAAGTGCTATAAAGATCTATTACTCTTGACCCTCCCTGAGTTTTCCAGTTATAAGACTATACGATTCGTCACTTTTTTCTTTTAAGCAAAAAAGAGACTTTACAGGAAGTCATGACACTTATCCTTTCTTGATCTACTTCCGAGTCTTAAAAGTTGAGAAAACTGTAGAATTAATCACAAGAAATTTTTAAAGCAAGTACATCAGCTTTTAAGTTCCCTGGGCTTTATTTGTACATTCAAAGATATACATTGGCTCTCTCCTGCTTATAAACTGAAATTTGATTACATTTCCCATCAAAGCACTTTCATGACTTACCTCGATTATAATTATAATTAAGATGGCTTCTCTAATAATTCTCTTTTCATATTCAGAATCATAAATGATCTGATAATTATGAACACATGTTTAAATTAGATAAACTGTTCAGAGTTATTAAAGATGAAAATGTCTTATTGACCCATGACACACACTTATGAAGTACCAAAAGAAAATTAGTTCTCAGCTAAATTAGCTAACATATTTAGAAGTACAAGGAAAATGCAACTCAAACACTATACAAAGGTCGAGCTTCTCCTCTCAGCCTCCTGCAATGTGAGCCCGTCGTTGGTTCTACATGGTGATTTCCCCAAGGACTTTCAGGCTCTTCCTCTTGTAAAAGCACAATGGATGCACCAATTCCAGTCTTCCTGTCTTCCTACTACACCATCCAGAGGAAGACTTAGAGTCACCCCTCTTAGGACCCTTAGGAGGGAGAGGAGGCCAACCTTGTGGTGAACCCTGTTACACACTAAATTTTGCCTCAGCTTGGAGCCTGTTTTCCAGCTATAAATAGAGGAGATCATACCTTTTCTCTGCAGGTCAGAGAGAACTTAGAGCAGCAATGAATTCGAAACCCCAATTGAGCTCTTAGACTTATTTATCTGCTGGCATAGCCCTCTGCCAGCTATCATCCCTTCATTCTCAGTTTTATCATCATGCTTTTCTTGTTTGAGCTCCCTCTCATTTTCTCTTCTGCTGGCCACCTATTTGAGTTACATAAAAAGCATTACAATTTAGGTCTCAGCTTTAGGCTTGGTCTTCATATCAGGGAGATATACACATATTGGGGAATATTTTGGATATTTATTTATAACAAGTAAAATATAAATTAATGCCTTCAGTTGACTTAAATGAAAATTAACAGTGGAGCAAAAGATAAAAAAGTAGATGAAATAATGGGTAGAATTTTTCCTTAAATGATTTGAATCAAGCCACTTATAATTATGTACTATTAAAGCTGGATTTATGTTGTTTTAGGAACAATAATATAGACACACGATAAAAATAAAATCAGGTAGGACAGATAATTTTTAAACAGTTAAAGCAATACTAATAATTCAGAGTTTGTAAATAGAAACCTAAAAGGAACAATGTCATCTAACTCTGTATGCCAGACATTATCCCAACAGTCCCTTTAGGAATTAGTTCCTACGCAGAGATTCAATAAGTGGGATACTCAGGCACAAATGGAGAGTTTAAAGGCTATTCTACCAAGAATCATAAACCAGCTAGAACATATTGATTTTCACTCTCCATGAAGAGTGTGTGTGTGTGTGTGTGTGAGTGTGTGTGTGTGTGTGTGTGTGAAAAAGTTAAAGAGAGAGTAAAGAGAAAAAGAATATTCTGATTCATTTTCTGAATACTTATCCACTTAACAGCCATACAAGGGCCTTTAAATTATGGATCTAAGAGTAGTATTCGACTGAGCTTCCTTCACCATGAAAAACTAGTTAGCAGTTTCTTAAAATCTTAAGCATAAATTTACCATACTCAACAATTCCACTCCTAGGTATCTAGCCAAGAGAGATGAATACATTTGTCCACATAAATACTTGTATTCATATGGTCATAGCTGCATTGTTTATAATAGCCCAAAACTGGAAACAACCCAAATGCCAACCAACTGGTGAAGGGATAAACAGAATATGATGCATCCACACAATGTAATATTATTCGGCAATGAAAAGGAATGAACTGATGCATCCTGCAATATGGATGAACCAGGAAAACATAATGCTAAATAAAGAAGCCAGTCACAGAAATACTATTGTACAATTCATTTATATAAAATGTCCAGAAAAGGCAAATCTGCAAAGGCAGAAAATAGATTAGTGATTGCCTAGGACCAGAGGTGGGACTAGGGAATGACAGCAAATAGACACTAGATTATTTTAGGGAATGGAAATGGTCTAAAATTAGACTATGTGATGGGTATACAGCTCTATAAATTTATTTAAAATCACTGAATTGTAAACTTAAGTCAAATGAATTACATGATATGTAAATATTATTTCAGTAGAGCTGTTGGAAATCAATCTATATAGTTTATCATATTAAGAAAATAAAAAAAAAAACAGTACATTGAGAAAAGGTGGATGATAAAATTTAACATCTAATGAACAATTTTAAAATTAACAAAATGCGTCTCCCTGTCTCCCTGAGTCAGATTTCAAATAACTGAAAACATGATATAGAGCAAGTAATACTCTGATAACAGAAAGCCCCCAAATTTCAGTGGCTTAATGCAACAAAAGTTTGTTTCTCTCTCATAATAAATGGTCAACAGGTATCATCAGCAGGCACTGGAGCATACAGAAGAGGACTACATCTACCTTAGTGCTCAAAACCCAAGTGTGACAGAAGACTCATCTAAATACATGCTTCTGACATTTTCAGAGAAGGAAGAGGAAACAGGATATCATGCCCTGTCTCCCACACCTCCTTCTTGGGAGTGAAACACATTACCTCTGCTCACATCTCATTGGCCAAACACATGTGACAACAGTTAATTTCAAAATATACTAGAGAAATGCAAAATTACCATATATACAGAAGGAGGAGCAAGAAAATATTTGTAAGCAGTCATAACTACCACAATGTGATAAACCTGAATCCTTCTACTACCTTGGCAGTACCTGAGCAAAGTGCAAGCTAGCCCAGAACTCACTAACAAAGAACATGGTAGATTAGGAAAGGTAGATAAGTTCGGCTTAGAAGCCAAAGAATTAGTATTTATATTTAACAAGTGGATGTTTTAAAGGAAAATCTGGAAACCATGGTTAGGCTCTAGATATTAAAGATTTGAGGGACCATTTTAAGATAGACTTACATCTTAGGACTTAAGTTATGGTTCAGTAGTTGTTAAGACTTTAATGGGAAAAAAATTCTACAATGTTGATGGAAAAGATATTGCTAGAGTAAGTAGTGTGCTTTTACATAGGCTAAGGCCTGGTCAGATAAAAAAATTAAAGCTATAAAAATAGCAGTGAATCCAGAACTTTGTTGAAACATTAAAATCATTGAATAAATGTTGAATTTACTTACACAATTATTTCTATTCTATGAAAATATCATATGATTTTATACTCTTATTTTCTTAACCATTTGATCATAGTGATCTACCTTCTTCAAATATCACCTGTAAAAAAAAAGTATATATTTGTTTATTTTAGCATTCAAGAAAATAAATATGAACTAAAAAGACAAAGAAATTTAATACTAATTAAAGACAGAAAATAGAACAGCACTTTCCCCTATAACAATGATGAAATAGGTACTGGAATATAAGGCTAAATTTCCTAAAGTAATAGGTAAAATGTAAATGAACATAGAGTTCAAAATGAAATTAACTGTCATGTTTTTTGGAAGTTGATTGTCAGTGGTTTACTCCATTCATGTCAAGCAATATTTTAGACATAGGATGATAATTTGAAAATTATCAGTGAGATTATCATAGATGTCTCCAGAATCCTCATTATATTTTTGTAACTAGTTAGTTATTTGACAGGTTTTAATTTTGTTAAGATACTCTTATCCCAAACAACATTATATATGTTATTATTATGTTTTCAAAGTTCTTTAAAGGTACCATATAAATCCTAAAAGTTTCTCTGAAACATTTAAATTAGAGTATATTTAAGAAAAAAAAAAGGACAAGACAGTGTGATTTTAAAGTTATTCGGCAAACTGATTCTGTCAAGAAAGCTTAGTTTCATTCTGTTTGCTGCAACAGCTTTTTTTTCATAACTCCACTCTTCGTGTTCTTGCAATACATTTGGGAGGCCTGTCAAGGCCTATCCACTCTCTAAATAACTTTGCAGATTAAATTTTTAACTCTCTTCTCTTCATGCAGATGTATATTTCTGACAAAGAATTGCCCTGAGATGTCAGCTTCCATTTTTCTCACCAGAGACAAGGCATATAGGTGCAAGTGTGAATTCTTAAATCTCGACTTCATCAGGAAATGCATGCACACATGTATATGCTTCTCTCTAGGACCATGCATCTGTCTTTGCATAGTTCACTCCTTTTAGATTTCCTACTCTTACTTTATCACCTGCATTTCCTTCAGTGGATCTTGAAGATAAATATGTAAGAAACTAAAACAAGGAAATAAATAAAATTTTTATTTTTATTAAATTGATGATCTTAATAAAGAGAATATGCCAAGGTGCTAAGATCATACAAAAGAACAGCATACGGTCATGCCTGGACTATATATAGTATATGGAGCTATTTTGTTTTGTTTGTTTGCTTGTTTGTTTGCTGCAGATAGTGCCTGAGATGAACCTTAAAGGGTAAATTTCTAGGGGAAAAAAGAGAGATTTACAATGTCGTTTCAAGCAAAGGACAAAGATCTTCAAAAATATGAGCAATACTAAATTCTAAAAAATGAGGTGGGCGTGGGCATTTCCTGTAATGTTCTACATAGCTGAACTGCATTCAGTCCTAGGAAAGGGGATAGCATTATCCTAGCCAAGCCAATGGCAGGACCCACTTTAGGCCACGTGCTTTGGCATTTGTCCACACTTCTCAGTTTGTAGCTTGGTATCCAGCTAGTAGAAAGAATCTATCTGGTACGAGGATACTTAAAGAAGGCATCTCCATAACCCATAAGTAAAAAGGCTTTCATTGGTCTCAGTCTGACTTTTACTCCAAAATTAACCTAACTCCAAAAGAAGAGGCAGACTGGTGCAGTAAAATGACCACGTGTTGTATTCTATGATACATATCCTAGTCTGAGCTTAGTCGACAACTAGTTGTAAAATCTTGAGCAAATCATTCTAATCTCATTGCCCCTCAATTTTCCTATCTGTAAATAATAGAATTAAGTGACATGAGTCCTAAAATCTTTCCATTCTAAAATCTCATGGTGCTAGGCAGGATGTGAATATTTAACTGGTTATTCTAGGGAGAATAGCTAAGCAAAAAATAAAGTGGAATACACAGAAATAATAAAAGAAATTCCAAATCAACAAAGCTGTATAAATCTATAAAAATTTACATTAAAAAACATTATACTAATGATATTGGCTTTATGTGTTTAAAAAGAGTCTTTTCAATTTAGAAATGAATAATGAAGTAGTAATGAATTAAGTTATATAATATTGAGATTGATAATAATTTAACAGTTTTAGGAGATAAGTGGTAGTAGATTGAAAGTTAAATGAAACAAGAGTAGCTATTAATTAATAACTATTGTGGTTGGGTAACGGACACTTCAGAGATTATTGCTCTCCACTTTTGAGCACCTTTGAAGTTTTGCATAATAATGTTCTTTAATTATTGCTTCTATATTATTCAAGGGAAAACACCAACGTATGGAATGGCATATTTAAATTTAAAAGGAGGAGGACATGATAAAATATTTGCATTTGTTTTATTTCCATAAAAAAACACTAGAGACTAATAAAGAGCAGTTACCTATGATGGAGTGAAAAGATATGACAGCTAATAAATGGGAACAAGACTTCTCAATATATAACATTTAATATTGTTTCAATTTTTTAATCATGTGAAGGTATTATCTATTTAAAAAGTTAAAATTATGTCACTAAATGCAATGGTGATAGGATGACCTTCTTAATAAATAGCGCATTGTTCTTTAAATATTCATACGGGAGAACAAATGCAACTTAATTCTTACCTCACATCACACGCAAAAATTTGTAACAGTTAGACTGTATATCTAAATTTTGAGGGTAAAACAATATTATGTTTAGAATAAAATACAGAAAAATAGCTTCATAATTTTGGAGTCAGCAATGACTTCTTAAATAGGACACAAACATTACAAACATAAAAGAACAAAGAGCTAAACTGGAGTTCATTAAAATGAAGAACTTTTTCATTAAAAAACATTATTAAAAAATAAAAACACTTAATCTGGTAAAAGATATTGGCAATACGTATAATGCATGTATTGAACCTAGAAACTATATCTAATATATATACATTTTTAATTGGTTAATAAGACTATGTAGGTTTCAAGTGTACAATTCAATAATATGTCATATGTATATTGCATTGTGTGTTCATGATCTCAAGTTAAATTTCCTTTCATCACCATATATTTGACTCCCTTTACCCTTACCTACCCCCCCCATTCCCCTTTTCCCTCTGGTAACCTCCAAACTGTTGTCCGTGTCCATAAGTTTCTGCTTGTCCGTCTTGTTGGTTTGTTGCTTTCAGTTTTATATCCCACATATAAGTGAAATCATATGGTTCGCAGCCTTTTCTGACTTATTTCACTTAGCATGATAATCTCAAGATCCATCCATATTTTCGCAAATGGCAGTATTTCTTTCGTCTTTTCTTATGGCTGGGTAATCTTTCATTGTATACATGTACCACATCTTCTTTATCCAATCATCTATCAAAGGGCACTTTGGTTGTTTCCATGTCTTGGCAATCATGAATAATGCTGCAATGAGCATCAGGTGTATATAACTTTACGGATAAATGTTTTCAAATTTGGGGGGTAGATACCCAAAAAAGGGATTGCTGGGTCATATGGTAATTTTATTCTTAATTTTTGAGGAACCTACAAGCTGTTTTCCAAGGTGTCTATACCAGTTTACATTCCTACCAGCAATACACAAGCACTCCCTCTTCCCCACATCCTCTTTAATACTTATTACTTGTCTTGTTAATGATAGCCATTCTAACAGGTGTGAGGGGCTATCTCGTTGTGGTTTTCAGTTGCATTTTCCTTATAGCTAGTGAAGTTGAACACCTTTCCTGTCTCCTTGCCATTCGTATGTCTTCTTGGGAGAAGTGTCTGTTCAAGTCCTTTGCCCATTTTTAAATCGGATTGTTTTTTTTTAAATTGTTGAGTTGTACGAGTTCTTTATATAGTTTAGATATTAGCCCCTTATCAGAGGCATTATTTACAAATATCTTGTCCCATTCAGATGGTTGCTTCTTTGTCTTAATCGTTTATTTGCTGTGCAGAAGCTTTTTACTTATAGTCTCATTCATTTATTTTTGCTCTTATTCTCCTTGCCTTTGAGGTCAAATTCATAAAATCTTCTGTAAATCTGAGGTCTATGAGTTTACTACCTATGTTTTCTTCTATGCAATTTATTGTTTCAGGTCTTATATTCAGGTCTTTGATCCATTCTGAGTTAATTTCAGTGTGTGGTGACAGATAGTACTCTAGTTTCATTATTTTACATAAATGCTAATAGGAGAATCTCGGAATGGAGTATATGAGAACTCTCTGTACTACCTTAGCATTTTTTCCATATGTAAAAAACTTCTAAAAAATTAAGCTTATTGAAAAAATAAGCATTTTCCAAGACATAATGACCAAATGGGCAATAAATATATTCCAAGAAAATCATCATCTTTAATCATCAGGAAAATGTACATTAAAACTACTTTAAAGAAGGACCACATGTACATTTGACTGGGTAATATTATAAAGACTAACCAACTGACCAACATTATTAAGACTGATACCAACCATTGTCCTGAAAATGAAGGAATGAGTTGCTTGTTCCTGGCAATTCTCATGAGTTGCTAGTAAGAGTATAAGTCGGTACTAGAATCCCTTAAGAAAACTAAACCTAATCATTTACCTACTCCTAGACTCAGCATTTTTATTTGTAAGGCTATACCGGAGAGAACTGAATGCATATATACATTAACACATATACACAATGTTCATAGCCAAAGTCTTGAAACAATATACATGGTCATCAACAAGAGAATAGGTAAATATATTATGTAATATTCACACAAAGAAATATTACACAGTAATAAAAAGAGCACTACACACAACAATATAAATAAATATCTCACATAAGTTTGAGCAAAAGAAGCTGAAATAAGTGTATAATGTAGTATTTGATGTAAATGAAGTTAAAACACAGACAGAACAAATTCATGATAATAAAAGAGAATAACAGCTAATTTGGGGAATATTATTTGGAAGTAGGCAGAGGCAGCCTTCTTGAAGGGTAGAAATGTTTTGATATTGAGCTATATGATTTACTGTATGGCTGTTATAACTCAACAAAGAAAATATATTTTTTTTAATTTTGAATGAACAAAATAAGGTATCAAGTGACAATAAGAAAAACATATTTACAACAAATAATCTAATTAATATATAAAAGTTCTTACAAATCAGTAAAAAATGTTGAGACCTAAATTTTAAAAATGGCAAAGGGTATGAAAGGACAGCATTGAGAAGATATTGAAATATGTAATATATATAATTTAAAAATTCCCCAAGGTAATAAAAAACCATTTCAGCAGAGTCCAATGCAAAACTCCATGAGAGTCATGTAGGAAGTGATACAACACAACTTCCTTGACATTCTAGCAGATGAGCATCAAGAATACAATGTGCAGGAAACTTCTAACTCTCAGGAAATGTTCAGATCGACCAAAAGAAAAGTTTAGTTTCAAGTCTGATTTATATATGGATGCTAGGATATCTGTGGAGGAAATTGAACCCATATCTGAGGTTCACGTTATATGAAGCAGTCTTTATTCATTCTATTTGACCAAAGGTGGTGGAACTGAGAAAAAAATAAGAGCCTGCGGTGGATTTGAAACATGTTCTACATGTGGTAGCATTACTGACTCACATCCAACAAACTGAGCGTAGTGGGAGTGACTGCGTGACTTCTGATTTTAGGTGATTCAAATTTTATCTCTCTCTCTCGCCCACCCCATTTCCTTTACCGTTTTATCCTCCCTCCCTTCACCCCTTCCTTTGTCCCCTTCATTATTTTCTCCATCCTTCCTTTCTCCACACTTCTCTCTCTAGATATGTGTCCATGAAGCTGTGAACTACCTTGTAAGAAATCCAAATACCTTGAAGCCACCATGCTGGAGAGACCTTGTATGGAGGCCACATTGAGAAGGAAAAGCCCAAGGAGTTCCAGCTGTTCCAGCCCCCAGCTGTTGATTGGTTCCAGCCTGGGCACTAGAAATGTAAGCAAAGCAGCCTTCAATATGAACCACACCCCTAGCCACTGCGTCCTTGTGAGAGACCCTGAGCTAGAAATGCCTAGGTAAACCATTCTTGATTTCTTGACCCACAGTAACCAACATAAATAATTATTGTTGTTTTAACCACTAGGTTTTGGGGTGATTTGTAATGCAGCAATAATAACTGGAACAGATCCCTAGAGAAGAAAGAAGCCAGTTACATGGTCTGCAAGTTAGAAGAAGCCGTTTGCAAGAACAAGATGAGGCTGCGCCCTCACAACCTCTGGGCCATCCCCAAACCCTGGGGGTGCTTGTACAGTCCAGTAAAGAGGGCTGTCATACAAAGAAACACACTGTGTCCCAGTGGAGCTAATCAAGAGAAACAGAAGCAGCTTTTCTGCTAGCCAGAGAGAAGAAACATTCCAAGTTGAGCAGGTCAGAGAGAGTTAGCAACAGCCCAAACAGGGGCAAAAGGAGGACTTGGTTAGGAAAGTGAAGTATTGTTGGAGCAGAAGGTAAAACCCAGCATAAAAACTGCAGATCTTCAGTCAGCAGCTCTCTGTATCCGTTAGACGGTTCGTCCTTCCCTTACAGCCTGAGGTGACATTCCAACTCCACTCATGACTAACAACAGAAATTTAGGCAAATTACACATCTTCTGTGTGCCTCAGTTTCCTCATATAAAAAAAAATAAGATACTAATTTTACCTAACTCATAAATTAGAGGATTATGATAATTAAATGAATGCTAACATTCGAAGTGCTTTGAAAAGTCACTGGTACTTGGTAAGGACTCAATAAGTTTAAAATTATTATTGTTACCAGGACTTTGGGGAATAAAATTAGGAGCTAAATCCAGGGAAAAGATAAGTTCCTGCCAAACAAGTGAGCATTAATATTTAGAGTATCACTATAAATTTGACCTTTTTGTAATACACACATAGCCATGAGACTTGGGATCTGTTGATTAAAGTAGTCAAACGAATGCATATTTGTAGATCAATAAGACATTATTTGTTTCCTAGCAAATTGACAAAGATTTGCTAAAATATGACCCTGCTACTTGTGAAGGTGCAATGAAATGATTGCCCAAACATGACTGGTGGGCGTCTAAAGTTTAATCTTCCTTCTAGAACCAATTTAACGATATGCATAGAATACCATAATAATATCTCTACCCTCTGTTATAGTAAATACACTTCAATATATCTATCCCATGCAAATAAGTAAAAATTAAGGAAAATATTTATATGTTAATATGTCATTGTAATAGAAAAAAGATTAAACAAACAAATAAAAAAAAGCTACATTTCTGACAACAGCAGAACTACACAATAATATACTACATAGACATTAAAGAGAGTGGTTTCCAAGAATTACCAGCAACAAGCAGAGATATTCATTACAGAAAGCCCTGGTTACCTTGTACACAAAACCCATTAAGAAAAAACCACCAGGAATGTTCAGAGTTCGTTTTATTCAGCTTGCTGCAGCAAAGGAGAATGCACTGTAGAAAAAAATTAGGAGCATCTCAGTAATGAGGAGTTGAAAGGAACTATTTATAGAATTTCAGCTGGTGCTAGATGATTTTAACAAAGAATAACAGAAGTAGGGGCCAGTTCTGGATTGGATGCTGTCAAGTATTGCAAACAATTTGGTAACTGGGTATCTTAATTTTTATCCAGGAAGTAAGAAGACTAAAGTGTAGCTAGATTTGTCACTAGAAAGGAAGCAATGTCACTCAAAACAGGAATGTTAGTCACTTTTTCTTTTTAGTAACAGTGTGCCCTTGCTTTTGTCTCATTATGAATATCTGTATCTTCTGCAAAACATTTATATTCCATTGTAAAAATCTCATTTGATTTTTACCTGGTTGTCAGCCGAATCAGTTTTCACTTTCATGCTGTAATGTAAATCCTAGTTATAGAATAAAAAAAATCCATACAGACATAGCCAAAAATACTGAAAAGAAAAAATTGACACATAAAAATGATAACTTTTGGGTTGTGGAATTATACAAAATTTTATTTTCATCTTTATCTGTAGTGTGTTTCTATATTTTTTACAGTAAACATATATTGCTTTACATTCAAAAATTAATAAATTATAATTTTTAGGAAATGTATGTGCTATTCTACAAGAATAAATTTGGTAGATTATTTCATGAGAAGGGAATCTTATTTCACTACAGTCCTGAATAATGATATCTGATAACAAAGCTGGAATGAGGCTTTTCTATAGAAAGAAATGGTAGCCCTTGTCACTTGTCAATAGTATTAAGACTACCATATCCATGAAAAGGGATGATAATTCCATAGAGAAGATGATTGGTTTACTTTGACCCTTGGTGACTTACACAAACCAAAATGGAAATAGAAGAGGTTTCCCTTAGAGCTAATTATGATAACAATTCATACTAGGTTTGGCACGGAGGGTAAATAAGTAGATATAGGAAGGCCAGAGACATGACTCTTTAAATAATCTCATCCAATCTATCCACTCCAGGACCTTCTATCCTATCCAGAGATATAGCTTCCTCTGGTTATTAATGAGTTAAATCAGAGATATTAAGCCTTAGTTCCACCATGACACACATTGTATAGTTTGTTCATATTTTTTACATGTTCTCGTGATTATAATAGAATTTCACTGAAACCATTTTTTTGTAAGGTCTAATATAAAAATAATTTATAAGCCCCGAAACTATAGAACTCTTAAAAAAATCATAACTTACCTCCTCAACAAGTACACAGCAAATATATAAATGGCTCCAAGCCTTTCTCTACCATTTAAGACAATATATAGAAATGCAAATAAAGGAGAGTGAAATGATAATGAAAATCTTGACTCCATTCTTATTTATTCTTAAAAATAAGCTATATACAAATTTCAACACAATACTTAAAACAATATACCTCACACATGACCTTGATCATTTACTGTGATTGAAAATCACCAAATTCACTGTAAAAGTAGGGTTTTTTTCTTTTAAGAGTGACTTTTAATATTCCCAGGTAAATGGCATTGGATTCTAGTTTTAAAGAATACGTATAGGATGGCTAGACAAAAAGTAGTTGGGAATATGACATTCCAGAAAGAGGGAAAAAAATGTGCAAAGTATGGAAAAACATGATAATATGAGAGATGCAAGAAGTTTAAAGTAGCTAGAGCAGTGAGAGGAGAAGTATGATGGAAACTCCAAAATTAATTCATTCTATAAACATTAGCTAAATATCACAATGAGTAGTATTAACTAAAAAGGAATTCCATACACTGTTGGTGGGAAGGAAAATCATGAAAAACAGTATGGAGATTCCTCAAAAAGTTAAAAGCAGAATTCCCATCATGATCCAGTGATCTCACTCTACGTACATGTCCAAAGGAAATGAAATAAATATTTCAAAGAGGTGTCTGTACTCTCGTGTTCATTACAGTATTAATGATGATGGCCAAAATATGGAAGCAAACTAAGTGTCCATTGATGGATGAATAAGTAAAGAAGATGTGGTACATACCTACAATGGAATTTTTTTTATACAATGTAATATTTTTCAGCCATGAGAAAAAAGAAAATCCTGCCATTTTTGACAACTGGGATGAACCTGGAGGATGTCATGGTAAGAGAAAAAAGCAAGACAGAGAAAGACAAATATGTATGATGTCACTTATATGTAGAATCTTAAAAAAAAAAAGTTGAAAATACCTAGGAATAAACCTAATGAAACAAGTGAAAGACCTATATAATGAAAACTACAAGACCTTATTAAAAGAAATTGAAGACGATACAAAGAAATGGAAAGATATTTCATGTTCTTGGATTGGAAGAATCAACATAGTTAAAATGACCATATTATCTAAAGCATTATACAGGTTTAATGCAATCCCCATCAAAATTCCATTGGCACTTTTTAAAGAAATAGAACAAAAAATCATGAGATTGGTATGGAAGCACAAAAGACCCCAAATTGCCAAAGCCATCCTGAGAAAAAAGAATGAGGCTGGAGGCATCACTCTGCCCAACTTTAAATTAAACTGCAAAGCGACAGTAATTAAAATGGCATGGTATTGGCAGCAGAACAGACACATGGACCAGTAGAACAGAATTGAGAGTCCAGAAGTAAACCCATATTTATACGGGCAAATAATTTTTGACAAAAATGCCAAAAACATACAGTGGAGAAAGAAAAGCCTCTTCAATAAATGGTGCTGGGAAAATGGAAGGCCACCTGCAAAAGAATGAAACTAGACTGTTGTCTATCACCACACACCAAAATTAACTCAAAATGGATTAAAGACCTGAATATAAAACCTGAAACAATAAAATGCATAGAAGAAAACATAGGAACTAAACTCAAGGACCTTGAACTTAAAGAGGATTTTTATGAATTTGACCTCAAAGGCAAGGGAAGTAAAAGCAAAAATAAATGAATGGGACTACATCAAACTAAAAAGCTTCTGCTCAGCAAAAGAAATCATCAACAAGGTAAAGAGACAACCATCTGAATGGGAAAATATATTTGCAAGCAACACTTACGATAAGGGCCTAATATCTAAAATATACAAAAAACTCATATGACTCATAACAACAAAAAAACAAACGATCCGATCAAAAAATGGGCAGAGAACCTGAACAGAAACTTCTCCCTAGAGGACTTACAAATGGCCAACAAACATATGAAAAAATGCTCAACATCTCTAGCTATTAGAAAAATGCAAATCAAAACCACAATGAGATATCATCATACCCGTTAGAATAGCTATAATCAACAAGACAAGTAATAACAAATATTGGAGAGGACGTGGAGAAATAGAAACCCTCATACACTGCTGGTGGGACTGCAAATTGGTACAGCCACTATGGAAAACAGTATGGAGTTTCTTCGAAAAACTAAGACTTGACCTACCATATGATCCAGCAATCCCACTACCGGATTTGAAAACTCATATCTAAAAAGATGTTTGCACATGATGTTAACAGCAGCATTATTCACAGTGGCCAGGACATGGAAGCAACCAAAGAGTCCTATGACAGATGATTGGCTAAAGAAGCTGTGGCACATATTTACAATGGAATATTACTCAGCCATAAGAAGAGATAAAATACTGCCATTTGTGACAACATGGATGGACCTTGAGATAATCATGCTAAGTGATAAGCCAGACTGAAAAAGTTTAAAATCACATGATATCACTTATATGTGGGATATAAACCTAAAAGCAACAAATGAACAGGACAAACAGAGACTTAGGCACATGGACAATGGACTAGTGGTTACCAGATGGTAGGGGGGCGGGGGACGAGGGGAGAAGTAGACAGGGTAAAGGGGGTTAAATATAGAGAGGCAAATGGGATCAAATATATGGTAGCTGAAGGAAACTGGACTTTGAGTGGTAATCACACAATAGAATATATAGATGTTAAACTATAATGTACACCTGAAAATTATGATTGTATTAACTAATGTTATCTCAATAAAATTAATTTAAAAAAAAGTTGAACTCATAGAAGCAAAGAGTGGAACTGCTATTATTAGGCATTGGGAGCCAAGAGGGTGGTGGGAAATGGGGAGATGTTGTTCTGTTGCAGAAATGTTGCAGAAAAATCAGACTGGCAAGAAACCAAGCACCACTCAGAGAGTTGGAGAACTCAGGTTTATTATGCTGGCAGTCTCAGAAGAGCTAGTGCTCTGAAGACCTGGGATCCGAGCTCATGGGCAACCTTGCTTTTAAGGGGCTTGTCCACGCAGTTACATTAGCCAGTTGGGATGGGCCAATTGGTTAATTTGTCCTCAGGCAGTTACAGAGAACGGGAGTTGCTATGGGTTACAGGCAGTTACAAAGAATTACAAAGCACAGGAGTTTCAGACAGGAATTTAGGCAATACATCTGTTATCTAGACAGAACAAGCAAAAGGGAGGATGAGGCTTTAGTTAATTTTGAGGTCACCCTGCCCTTCAGCCTATGAGGCAAGCATATCTACAGAAGTAGAACAAAGAGCTGGTTATAACATTAGGCTTTTGAGTGGAAAATTCCTCTTCAGTTCGAGGGTACAAAGCTGTAGTTAGGTAAGACAAGTAGATCTAGATAGAGAACTACTGTACAACATGGTGACTATAGGCAATAATACTATATTGAATATTAGAAATATGCTAAAACAGTAGATTTTAAAGTATGCACACCTAAACTAAGGACAATCAGTACACAAATGATCAGCAACCAGATGCTCTTATTAGAATTCAAACAAAAGGACATACAAGGTCATGAGCTCAAGCTGTTGGCCTTGTGCAAGCAGAGAAAACTGAAATATCAGTAAATATTCTGTGGTTATTAGCAACAGAAACTGACTAAATTAAATGTCAGAAAGACATGTTGTAAGGGGATGGGGTATTTTACAGAATCAAAGAAAAGAACTGGAATGGGATCCCAGGCACTCTCTCCAAACAAGTACTTGGGTCTCTCTATGCTTTTACAGCCAGAGTAGTTTATCAGTTTTAATCATATTCTGTGTCATTTCACTCAAAATTCAAATTCCTGGGAAAATAGAATATTATAGTCTAGTTTGAACTACATGCCAATCCCTTGTCTGGAGCTGAGGAATACTGCCTATTTTCAGGAGAGAAAAAGAGTTACCAAAAAGTTGAAGGGGGCGGTCCATTATTAAATCAAAGAGGCTTTGGTAAAAACAAACAAACAAACAAACAAACAAAAAACTGGCTCCTCTATTCTTTGTATAGAAAAAAAGAAAGAGAAAGCAAAGATGAGTATATCATGTTCATGTGTCACTTAGAAATCAGTAAGAGATAAAAAGTAATTAACTGAAAGAAAGTTTCACTATTTCCTATAAGATCTGGGTGTGCATCATTTCCAATGTCTGCGAACTATCCTGTATCTTTGCAATAAATTCCACCTCTTGTAATCAATCCTGAGTATATTTCTGGTCCCTGCACACAAACACAAAGACCCTTGACTAAAAGAACCAGTCCCACATTGAAAGGAATATAGTGATAAGAGGAGAAAAAAAAAAACCTTTTTCTGAGGAACTTATTCTCTAATGGGGAAAATCGGGCTCCAAGTGAATGCGGCATGTCGGATCATCTCTTTATAGAAAACGATGAGTTTAAGAAAGGCTCCCTGAAGTATGTAATAGCCAAATTTAGTTTTGAAGGATGACCTAGAGTGAGTCAACTAAGGAAGGAGATAATAAAAACGGGTCAGATATGTGGTGACAGAAAGAAATCTATCTATGGGAGGGGAACACAAAATGCAATACATATATGCCTTACTATTAAATTGTATGCCTGAAATACTGTATTTTGTTAACCAATGTTACCAAAAAATAATAATAATAATAAAATAAAATAAAAATAAATTGTAAAAAATAATAATAAAGAAGGAAATAATAGAGTGCCAAGAAAAGAAAAAGTGAATAAACCAGAAACTGAAAGAGTATGGCATATGAAAGGTGTAAGAAGTTCAGCATGGCTGGAAAAAAGGATGAGACAGAAGGAGAGAAGTTACCATGAGATGAAGCCTGCTAAGAAGTTCGAATACTATGATTAAGAAATGTAGGATCCATTGAAAATTTTAATTTGATAATTGTACCAGACACACATATCTTGTGACTCCTTCCTTTCAAAGGTGTTGACGGACTGCTGGACAGGATCTCTTCCATCAAGGATGGACTGGTCACTTGTTCTGGGAGTCTTGCATGATCAGTATCTAGCATTTCTGCCACTTTCTGACTTTGATGAAAGGAATACATTGCAGGGCATAGAATCTGGCAACTTTTCTGAATGAAAACACCTATTAGGTGCAGGGGAGTTTGCTTTTGATGGGATGAACTTTGAACAATGGGAGACAGGAAAGCCAGGCAGTTAGAATTTCCCCTTTTTTCTCTCTTCCCATGAACCAACCACAGAACAGCTTGCACATCTTGTTATAGCTAATCATTTTGTAATGCATCCTTTTAATGCTTCACGTCTTCTCCTGCTTATTTCCCCCTTTTCTCCTTCTTCCCATTCTAGGTTTGCATCTCTCACATAGATTATCACTTAAAGTCTTGTTTCAGTTTCTGTTTTCTAGAGGGTTGTCAATGTTAAAAAAGTAAGGTGACCTAATTTGTATTTTATAAAGATCACACTGTAAGTACTGACTTGGAAGTGAGGAGAACAGTTACAAATTGATTACAATAATAATTGATGAGTTATTTGAACGATTTGGTGGTAGAAAAATAAAAAAATAAAGATTCAACTGAAAAAGTTCAATTCATAGATCTTGGTAACAGATATAGGGATAGGAGAGATGACTAAATTAAGGACAAAAAAATCTTTAACTCTTTAACTGAGTCTGATGATTATGAGTTTACTAGTTTTAAAATTGGGAGAAAGGCATTTCAAGCATTGAAAGATACACTCATACAGTTTTTTAAACAATATTTTTAAATAATACATGCAAATAGTTCAAAATTCAGAAGTTACAAAAGGACATACAATGAAAATTCTTCTCACCACTGTCCCCAAATCATCCAAATCCTGTAGAGACCACTGTAATCTGTTTTTATTCATCTTATCAGAGATATTCGTACATAAACCAATTATATACATATTTTATATCATAATTTTTATACAAATAGTACTTTACTTACTAAGAGGGTCACAGTGCTTTTTTTTAACTTAAAGTTTCAGTATTTAAAGATCTTCCTCATTTCTATGGCTATATAGTATTCGTTGTGTAGATATACCATAATTTGTTTAACCAGTTTCCCCAACTTACAGTCATTTATGTATTTCCAATCTTCTTCTATTCCCTGTGAATTTATAATTTAAGATTCAGCTTACAAAGGATATATATGCACAAAAAAGAATCCAGACAAAACAAGATTGTATAAGGAAGAAAATAAATTCTCTCAAAGTCCCAGCATCCAGAGTCAACATAAAACAATTTTTCAGTAAATAACCTTATGAACATCTTTTTGCACAGATCCAATAGGATATATATTAGGGTAAACTTTTTGTCAGCACCGAGCTGATCAAGAAGGGAAGGTTTTGGTGGGAGATGCCCAGTTGAAAGAATGCACGAGGAACCAACATGAGAATGAAAGGGCAGGCACCAACTTTATTGCCGGGAGTGCACGCTTCCACACTAAGGGACCTCATGGACTTTATATATGTCAGAGAACAATAGTGGCATTCTGCCACACATGCGTAATAAACAACAAGCTGAGTCATACTTGCATAAGTTAAGCGCAGACAGTTTACTACATTAATGTAACATTTTAAATCCGGAGTCCTATCCCTAGCCACGAGCCTGGATCACAGCCAGACCTGAGACTCACACTTTTCTACCTCCTGGCTTAACAGTGGGGAAAGCATACAAATTAAAGCAAAAACAATCTAGACTTGATTCTATAAAAAGGGATGCTTTGCAATATAACTAAGGCAGAATGACAATAAACTTCATTTAATATTATAATTCAATTTGCAAGAAATAGAATTAAAGCCATTTGAACAGGAATGTATGAATTTTTCATACAATCCTTGTTAGAGAAATTAGGAGGAAAATTTACCTTGCAACTTTGCTTACCTGATGTTCTGGGCTGAATCCACATTTTTCTGTATTCCCATATCCTCTTTTTTCTTGGTTTACTCCTAGAATTCACTGGAATATATTCACAAGAAGCTACCAATAATAAAGTACATGGGAAATAAATTTTCTATCTATTGTGTGTCATAAAATATAAATGATCTGATATGGTGTTTGTCTGATTTTAGATTTTAAGGTTAAAAATAATTTTCCTTAGATTTATTTTACTAACTCGTAGCTTCTCATCTTATTTTAGAAAATCTGTGTCTTTGTGACTCAAGTTGCTTTATCAATAACATATTTTGATGTTATTTTGGGGACGTGTGTGACTATTTGCAGCAAAGTGGCTGCCTTATTGGACAGCACAAATCTAGAGCCTCATAACCTTCCAGTCTTTTCTTCTACTATTTCTTTGATAATTTCTTTCCCTCAGTTTCTCTCTTCCTTCTTTTTAGAATTCCTATTTTTTTTTCAGGTTTTGAATTTTAAAGAATAATCCTTTATGTCTTTTTTTGTTTCTTCTCCTATTTGCTGTCTTGCTGCCCTTTTGATTTTACTAGCAAATTCCTTCTACCTTATAGTACCATTTGTGTGCTGAATTTTTTATTTCAGGAATTGTTCTTTGGTTTTTTTCTTCTTTATCATAACTTTTTGCTCTTTTTTAAAATTATGATTTAATACTTTTCCTGATATCTTTTATTAGAACTTCATTATGTCTTGCTACTCTAATATCATTACTCCTATCCCTCAGCCTCCCTCTTTCACGTTGAAGAATTTCCTCAAATGTTTGACAATCCTTAATCTAATAGCCATAATTGCAACATGCTAAACAACTGATTAAGAGCTTGTGTTTCTGAATTATTGAGTTTTGCACTTGATATTAGAATCGTCAGAATGCCAGCTAATTTGCTAAGGGAGCTCAAAAATGCAGAAGGTGAAGTTCTTTTCTCTGAGGCCACTCAATTTCTCCACAGAAAAACCTTAAATCTCCTGCCTATAATGTTTTGGGTCTGGAGGGAGTAGACATTTGACTCTATTATCATATATTTTGGATGAGGGAAAGGCTGTGAGTCAACAATCCTATACATAAATTTTTAACAAATCCTCCTGTCTTTATCTATGTTTCTCATCCTGCACTCTGGTTTCTCCTAATTCTAAGCCCTTGTAGGACTCTAAGAGGCAAATTGACTCCCTCACCCATATTCTCCTTCATGAATATCAAAGTTATATCTTTCTTTGTCCTACTACATGAATTATTGTGCTTGCATCTGCTTTTCATTTTCCAGAATTGCTAAGAACTCTTGATGCCTGAAACATACTCTCTTGTTCTTCAACTTTTATCTACTATTATCTATTTTTATCTACTATTATCTACTTCTATGGATTTATGTGTTTATTCCTTTTATAGCATTTCAGAGGAATCTTTAGAGGAGCAAAGGATAAATATGTTCTATATCCCATCTTCAAACATAAGCTTCTGATTTTCTTTTTTAAACATACAGTTTAAAGCTAGTTATCACTAATTTTCAAGATCACTGTTCATCAAAATTAACCTAGATGGCTAAAATATATTCCCGAGCATCATTCTAAAAAACTATGGTTTGAAATGACTACATTAGGTAATAAAAATATTTATGTTTAAACAAACATTCCCACAGTTATTCGAATCAACTGGTCTTTGAATACATTGAGGAAAACTCTTAAATAAAGTTTGACAAAAGATTGTTTGGAATAGTGTAGCGAATAAAGGTGGGCACTTTTAAATTGTTGAGAGGTCTTCAATTGTTTCCAAATTACATATTTATATCTACTTTTATTATATACAGAAATTGTGGTTTGCAACATTTTTACTTTTATTAGGTTCCCTTTAGGGCTTAATATGTAGTCATTTTTTAAAATGTTTTATGAGCATGAAAAAAATATTGTGTTCTCTGAAAGGTAAATAATTTTAATATGCTTATTAGATTGATGATATTAATTATATTAACTTATTTAAAGTGTCTAGGTCATTACTTATATTTGTGTTCTGGAATTATCAAGAAATTAAGAGATATGTTAATATTTACCACTATTATCATTATACATTCAATGCCTCCTAAAATACCAGAATGTAGTTTCAAATATTTATCTCCTGTACAATTTGAAACATGTTAGTCCATTACATTTTACATAATTTTTTATCATATGTTTATCAGTATTTTTAATGATAACGTTTTTTCCTACATTCTATGCTTTTTTTTCAGTGATTTTTTATTCAATTAATTGGGGTGACATTGGTTAATAAAATTATATAAATCTCAAGGGTACAATTCATTAATACGTCATATGTATATTGCATGTGTGTTCACCACTCAAAGTTAAATTGACCTGTTTTACCTTTATCTACCCTACTCCTTCCCCTCCTTCTCTCTGGTAACCACTAAACTATTGTCCATGTCTGAGTTTTTGTTTGTCTTGTTTGTCTGTTGCTTTCAGTAGTATAGCTCACATTTGAGTGAAATCATATGATTCTCAACTTTTTTCTGTCTGACTTATTTCACTTAGCATGATAATCTTAAGATCCATCCATGTTGTCACAAACAGCAGTATTTCATCTTTTCTTATGACTGAATAATATTCCACTGTATAGATGTACGACATCTTCTTCATCTGATCTTCTATCATAGGACATTTCAGGCCACTGTGAATAATGCTGCAATGAACATCGGGGTGCATATGTCTTTATGGATAAATTTAAAAATTTGGGGGGTAGATATCCAGAAAAGGGATTGCTGGGTTATGTAATTCTATTCTTAATTTTTTGAGGAATCTCCATACTGTTATCCATAGTGGCTATACCAATTTACATTCCCACCAGCAATGTATGAGGGTTCCCTTTTCCCCACAACCTCTGCAACACTTGTTATTACTTATTCTGTTGATAATAGCCATTCTAACAGGTGTGAGGTGGTATGGTATCTCATTGTGGTTTTGATTTGCATTTCCCTAATAGTTAGTGAAGTTGAGCATCATTTTATATATCTGTTTGGCCATTTGTTACATTTTATGCTTTTAACTTGAACTCAATTTAAAATAATATTTTGTGTACTGACTATTATCTGGTTTGTTTATAATGCTTAATTTTTAACTTGTAAGATTGAGTTATTTTGTTTTGGGTGGTAATCACTTTTTTCAACCAATTTTATATTCTTTTTTTTTTAGGCGAGGCAACCTTGTTTGACCTCACAGATTGCAAGGACCTTGTCAGCTTACAATCCCTTATTTTTTCTTATTTTTTATGCTTACAGCACCTGGTCTTCCTAGGTGGTCTCCCTTCCAAGTACTAACCAGGCCTGACCCTGCTTAGCTTCTGAAATCAGACAAAATTGGGCTTGTTCAGGGTGGCATGGCTGTAGACTAATTTTATATTCTTTTTTAAATTTTGTTTGTCCCAAGATATATGTATCATATGTTTTATATGATGTATAACATATATAGTATCATATATTTTTTATTATATTTTTGGTTTTATAGTTGCCATTTTACCTTTATTGTAAATAACTCATTTTTCCTTTCACTGGAAATTAGTCTTTATTCTGTAATTTCTAAATGTCTAATTTAGAAAATAGAGTCTTTTGTTGTTTGTTTTTTTTTAAGTATTTTATAACTTTCGAAAATTGTATTAAATTCTTTATTTCTCAATTTTACTGGGTAATTGAAATAGTGCCTATTAAATTCTTAATATGAAAGAGATAAATGTTAGTTCGCTTTTTCCATGAATAATTATATTTTGCTTTGCTTGATTATATATTTGGATGATTCATATAAATCTAGATATTTAAGTTTCTAAATTGATTTTTGGCATTAATATAGTTCCTAGGAATTCTTAAGCTCAACTAGTACTATTTATAGCACTATTATTAGTGGAATCATAGAAATGATTTTAAAAATTACTTTAACTTAATATATATTAATATCAATTTGTTCATCTATCAGTCTTTTGAACTAGGGCCAAGATCTCTTCTTCGAGTATAGATCTTTTGATTGGGGTCCTTATTTTTAAAACAGAAATCGTTCCCATAAAGTATTGTTTTATATTTTTAGTTTGAATTTCTTTAGAATTGAGTGTCTTGAAATCTGCAAAGCAATGTGTACAGAATTGAAAATGTTTTGTTTTTTCTACCTTATTCACGAGAAGGTTGTAAATCTTATATTGAAATTTAATTTATCACATCTTCCTAAAGTGTTCAACAGTTTTCATAGGAACATATGTTTGGTATATCTTATTGGTTGAGGTAATACTTGTACTAATTACAGTGAAAGGTACAAATTTGGGGGAAGAAATAGAACTTACTTTTGGTAACCATACAACTCATCTGGTGAAAGCAGAAACACATGGCTATTAGCATAAAGGCTATTAGCTGCCAGCACCGGCAGTTTTATAGAAGTAATAAAGAGCTAAGAGTGGGAAGGTAGATAAGGGTAAAGGGTATCAAATACATGGTGACAGAAGGAAGTTTAACTTTGGGTGGTGAACACACAATGCAATATACGTACGATGTATTATTGAATTGTACACTTGAAATCTATGTAATTTTATTAACCAATGTCACCCCAACAAATTTAATAAAAACTTAAAAATCCAAATCTGACCAACTCCAAAAAAAAGAAAAAAAGGTAGAGGCCAATAAATAGATTGACTTTTATATCACTAGTGTATATCTAAAATCCAATGCTAGAAATAAACTACAAAGTTAGAAAAAGTTTAACAGAAAATATAGAAAGAGAAAATTGAAGAAACAAAAATAAACAAAAAAAATACTAAGTCGAAGCCTTCATTCAAGTTTACTTCAGCCATTGAATGCATGGATGCACTTTGTTTTTGTTATTGTTGTTTGTTGTTTTTTCCAACAACTTGAGTTACTATGTATGAGAATGACAAGGCAGTACATCACAGAAATGTTATTATTAAAAGATGTTATTTGTGAAGATAACAATTCAGTAAAAAAAAGTCCAAGATTTAACGAAATGATATTATTCACATGTCCAAAAAACTGTGCTAAAATTTTTGCCAAAGCCTCCTCCCCCAGTAGTTTTAGTATGGAAAGGGTATAAAACCCCACACCAAGAGACCTTACTTAGTTCTAAGAAATATTGGGGCAAAATATCAATAACAGGTAAAACTGTCAGGTCAAATAAAATGTAGTCTTTCTTTTATAATCAACTCTTTGAGATCGAAACACCTTTATTTTATAAAGATTTGGTAAATACATCACCAAATTCATAAAATTGAATTTTCTCTAGATTTCTAAAGTTCCCATATCTCATATATCCTTAAGAAAAAAATGGTATCAATGACCCATCTCTTGAAAGCTCAATAAAATAACCAACTTATTATCTTAAATAAAGGAATATTGCTTGATGTTTACTACTACTAGTAGTAAAAAGTCAATATTACTACTATGTCTGCTGGGTCACAGGGCTGTAGAGATGTACGATAGTCTCCAATTATTCTGAGTATGCATTCCAAGACCCACAGTGAATGCCTAAAACCACAGATGGTACCAAATCCTATATATACTGTTTTTTCTTATACATACATACCTATGATAAAGCTTAATTTAAAAATTAGGCATAGTGGGAGAATAGCAATAATAACTAATAATATAATAGAACAATTATAAAAATATACTGTAATAAAAGTTATGTGAATGTGGTCTCTTTTAAAACATCTCGTACTGTACCTACTGAGCGGAAACACTGGACAAATGGATGATTCATGTCCCATCACTGGTGAGATGGAGCAGGACAGCGAAAGGTTTCATCACACTACTCAGGATGGCATGCAATTTAAAACTTATGAATTGTTTATTTCTGAAATTTTCCATTTAATATTTTTGGACTGTGGTTCACTAAAACCACAGATAAGGGGGCTACTATATAAGTATCAGATGGTCACTACCCTGAGGCTACTTAAAGTCTAATAAGGCAAACACTCATGAGAAGTTAACAAACAAACCCAAAATAATATGAAATAAATACCAATTATGCAGTCTAGAAATTGTAGTCTCAAAGAATTTATTATCTTTACATCCTAACTTATTAAAAATGTAAAATATAATTATGCATATAAAACATCAATTCACATTCTGTTAATGATTTGACAAAATCAATTTCTTAGTAATTGCAGGGGTTTTATTTTATTTTTTTTATTGTTTTGCACTTTACCCATGTGACTGCTGGAATCATTTATCCCACCTCTGTGTTAGGCATAGATTAGTTTATGAAAATAGCTATGTAAAAACAAGTACACTCATCATGCCTGGTAGTTTTGCAATTTATAGCCTTGGTAAAGTAAACATCCAAATAGTATCTTGATAATCTTTATAATAATAAGCCAAACACTGTTACAATTGACATTTTTCCTGGATTAATTTGTGTATTCCATGATCTATATCTCACTCTTATCTGTTCCATGTCAGAACCCTTTGTTCTACAAGACTTCCTTTCTTGCAGTATTGATCCTTATTGATCTTAACCTAGTACAATAGTGAATAATTAAATATTTTCTCAAAGAAACAAGTCTTTCTCTCTTTTCAATATGACCTTCACCCGATGTTCAAATAGTTCCAACATTACTGAGAAATCTTTTTGGTGCAAACTTGACCTCTGTTGTCCTACTTTGAAAATGCACTTGATTGCTAACAAGAGCTTTTAGAAATGTAACAGTGCTGATTTGTTAGATAATGAAATCCAAATTGTTCTAGAAAAAGGTGCAATTATACAGCATGTAATACACAAATAAATTGACTTAATGTTACATTATAATGAAAACTGTGCAAAATCCTCTACACAAGCACAATAAAATAATAAAAAGTAATAGAACAGGTAATAGATGTAAAATAAATGCTAAAAAAGTAGTTCAAATCATTTTCATACCAGTCAAAAGATACTGAGGAGGGCGCATCCAATCACAATAAAACACCAGAATGAAACACTTCTAAATAGTAATATAAATTTTTGTGGACACTTCATGTCCCATGATGTGGAATTGACATATAGTTTGATTTTCTTTTTCCTAATGTAAGCCACAGTTTTACAGTCCTAGTGAAAACATTTTATTGCTGGGGATGTATTAGACATGGTTCATTTCCCTTCTCAGTATGGCTTTAATTTTCCACATCCATGGCTTGACACAGACCCAAACACCAGAAGATGGTTGTCTGCTATAAACTGTTTGGTTTTCTTTGATTGCTTTACAATTTAATCTATAGTTTATTCCATTAACCCTTTCCATTTTAATGCTGCCAAGTCTCCCGGCTCCTTAATATAAAGATAAACTTCTCCAAACATCTATGTTTATTTTGGTTTCTCTTGCCCAGAGAATTATGTGCTGGGGTGGGGGCAGGTGGGGGCAGAGGGATGTTTTCTTTCTTGTTAACTTTTTCAAGGCCCTGGGTAATTGCAAAATAATTGACATTTTACAATGAAGGGAGTTTTCCATTTTGCTTCATAATACATTCATCATTATTCATTCATTGGGTTCGGTTATATTCGTACTGATCTGCTGAGCCAAGAAAGTGCCACTGTCATTCTTTCTCCTCAAATCCCTGATCTTTCGGAGGGTGTGGGGCGGACGCAAGGAGGGGAGAATCCTTTCCCAGGCTGCAGTGTTGTCACATCCGATATCCTGTTCCTTCCGGCAGAGAAAGTGTATCTGGGAGGGTCACCAGATCAGCCTGTGCCTCGGGGCGGCTCGCCTCCAGTACAAAAGACTCGACTCAACTCACGTTAGTCTTCTAGGTGGCCTATCAGCGGTGACGGACTGCCAGCTCAGGCTGTGGGCGAGCAGTGATGACTGCCTTGAAATGCTAAGTGCTTAATTAAGGACCTTTCATATCAGTTATTGAGGCCTCCATCTCCCATAGCCCTGGGCATTGTACTTTACCAAGGGCTCCCTGGAGCCAGAGCCAACTTTATTGCAGTGACAAGTAGAGAAAGAGAGAGAGAGAAACAAGTGGTTTCAATCCTCTCACAGCCTTCCCCAAATCTAAATACAATCCGACAGCTGACTAGTCATAGTTGGCCGATTCCTAAAAATACACTTTTTCATGTTCATGGAAATACAGCAAACTTGTGTCTCACTCACAGTGATTAACCGTGGAATCCTCTGAGAAGAACAATCTCATTGTTGGCAGCCTCATAGCGCTGGTGGGGCAAAAACCCTTCTTTCCCTTTGCTCGCCAAGACAGCTGCACCCCATGGAGGTCATATTTTAAAAGATGGAAGATGTTTTATCTCATGCCGTTTGCCCACTGTTTTCAATAGTCCTTATACTTTAAAAGTTTGCCTTCAATAGTGTATTATGGTGCTCAATTCTGCTTAGAGCTTAAAACTATTTTGCTCTGTTAGAATAGAACTTCTAAGTTAACTACCTGAAAGGACTTCTACATATCTCCATTGCCAAATATGTTTAAAGTTACTAAATAATGTGAGGTAAGTTTAAAGAAGCTGCAGCTGCTGGTGGTAGCTGTTATCTTGATTAATAGCAAAAAGACTGATCACTGACAAGTAATTAATGTTAAAGCAAAGTACAGGAAGAATATAGATTGCCTACACCTACCTAACCAGGTAAAGATACAAAGTCCTCATTTGTTTAAAAAAACAAATGACTACTCTTGACCAGCACATGTGATAGAATTCAAAAAATACATTTTTGAAACTAAAATAGAAGAACCATTAGCAAATGATTTTGACTGTCATTTGAAATGAACAGATCCTGGCAAAGAGATCATCTATTAAACAATGCATTAGATATTACACTGCAGTGTTGACACATCATAGCTAAGAGTCAGTTGTAAAAGTTCTCAGAAGAGAAAAAAAAATTGTATCTATGTGTGGTGATGGATGTCAGCTAAACTTAATGTGGTAACTATTTCATAATATAGATCAAATTGTTATGTTGTACACAAAACTAATACAATGTTATATGTCAATTACCTCAATAATAAAAAAAAAATGTTTGGGGACCACTTCCTCTACTATTTATGAAGAGCCACATGATAAGACTTTTCTTGGTGTCAAAATGTTTATAAATCAAATGCTAACCACCACTGTGTCTTCCTAATACACTTTGGATTCATTTATTAATTTAATTTCTTATCTTTTTATTGTGAAATTTTTTTGTAATTATATGCATATATATCATTATATTTATACACATAAGTTGATACATATTAATATCTGAAAGGTAATCATAGATCTGCATTATTTTTTTTTTTCAGGCTTGTGAACAAAGAGCTCATGACATTAAGCCTCTGGAGACAGATGGAATTTCAGTGTCGACACTCTCTATTGGTTCTAAATGACCAGGTTAATAGAAGAATTGGAATGGAGAGTCATAATATTATCTCTTTTATTTGTTTCTGGGGTGAGTAGCAGAGCCCATTTGGATGATTTACTATTGACGAATAAGAAGTGGGTTTTAACTCTTAATATGTCAGCCTTCAGCACTGCACATCCATCAGATTTCAATATTTCCACCTTGAGATAATGAGAAGAAACTGTCCACTTTGGAAGTTACTTTTATCTAAAATTATGCCTCAGCACTTAAATTTCAATCTCTGCTCCTCGATACATCTCCATATTGAAGGGATTAGTCATAACACTTTTGAAACAGAAATGTGCAAGTCAGGGCAATATCTTTATCCAAATATTCACCCCACCCACATCTTTCCATACTAAAATTCTAGATAATTAAATGGTTGAAGCAATTGCCTTAAATATTAAACAATAGAAATATCTACAGTTTAACATCTACAGAAAAGGGCAAGTAGGAGATTTATTCCAAGAAAGAAATATCATACAAAATATCAGAATACACTTATTTGCAGCTATTTACTTTTATAATAAAATGTTATACTGATGTAGAATCTGTTCTTTAACTATGTCAGCCTATAGATGCTATTGCCCTGCTAATAACCATGGGAAACCCTGGACCTGTAACTGAGAGCTTAACCCCACCTACCTTCTAATTGAATACTACCAAGCAGCACAGATTATATTGAAGAGCTGTTGCAAGCATCAAAGAAAATAAAATATGTGGAAATCTCTAAGACATACACAGTGAATTAACAATATTACTTCTCTTTCTCTTTTACTTCTAATAGAGAAAACATACATATTTTTATGTGTATATATATATATATATATATATATATATATTTGTTTATACTAAATAATCTAAGTTCTCCTAAGTTTGATTCCATGTAGCTGTCAGAAGAAATCAAGCAATATAGGTAGTATATCTTAATTATATTTTAGAATTTGAAAAATTCAACTTTATTGTCTATCTCGCTGTTAGAATTTGGCAGACAATAGTTCAGCTTTCTACACCTCTTTGGTTAAGTTTAGAGACATGAGTATATGGAGCTGAATAGTAAATAGTTGCTGGTTTAGCCATGACTTAGCTTTATAGCAAAGAACAGAAATACTGGCCTAGTGTTCAAATAAAATGACAATCTGGCTGCGTTTGAACCTGGTAGCTTTACCTTAGCCACTAGTTTGAAATATTTTTGTCAAATACCTAATTGCCAGACTGAATCTAATTTTTTTTCAGTGGTGGGAGGGGTGACAACAATGATGCCACAGGAGGTGGATATAGAAAAGATTTAGTGAAACTGGGTATGTGGGTGGAGTTGGAGTAGCGAGGAAAAGGAACTTTCCAAGAAAAGGGTAGATTTAAATTGGTTTCAAGAATCCACCTCTCTTTTTTTAGCATTAACATCTGACATCTGTATGCTTGCTTCGGTCTTAGGAATATTCAGCATTTACCTATCTGTAAAATAAAGCTCATACCACAATCTGGTATTAAAATTTAATTATAACTAAAATTAATTTCATCAATGTTACATGAGGAATTTTATTTTTACCTCTAAGTCAAATGGGTACAAATAATTCAGAAATATTCATATTCTTTTAAAACACTAACTTATTAATCAAGAACACAAAATTAATAATTGGCAAAATCCAAATCAAATTGATCTTTTTCCATCTTCAATTTACTTGTACCTCGTTTTACAGAATGACACAGCTTGCTTTTTCATATGTGAATATACAAATACTAAGTATAACTATGTTTATTTTGTTGCATATTATTTCATTTGCATATAAAATGTTTACCCTTAAATTAAATTATTTGCATAAAATTTAATCTGACACTATAAAATAATCTATCTAAATGGAAGAAGATATATAAAATACTTAGAATCATTATTCATTGGCAATGAATGAGCTTTTGTAATCACGTAAAGAGAAATCCAAAAATGTCAAGTACTAACTCTATTCATAAAATTTAATTTAGCAGACAATATTCTGAGATGTTGCAACATATAGAAGGACGAGCATTTTTAGTTTTTTTCTGTTGTTTTGTTTGTAAAGAAATGTTGAATCCATTAAATGAAACAAAGTAGAAAATGGATGAGTACTACTTTTAAATCAGGTCAAATTCTGTTAAATAAACAGAATTCTGGGGTACAATTTAATTCCAGAGGAGAGGGAGCAAGAGAGAAGAGAGAAAAAGTGAGAAAGAGAGAAAGAGAGATCACTAAAGATTATTGATAATTCAATGGCTCAGTGCTGCACTCACTCAGCAGTGTGATACTGACAATTATTAACTACAAAACTGTGGCCACAACATAAGAGTAAATAAGCTATCACCATGGAGCTGAGTGGTGGGACACATTCCACCGGAATGTATTTTCCAGCAGCAGGCACTACCTGATGACAGCTACAATCAAGAGTGGCTGCAGGCAGCTGCTTTGCTCCAGGCCACATTCAATTATGTCGGACTGCATTAGTCCCTGGCGAAGCTGTCACCTTCTAGCCTGTGAAGTGATAGCGTGAAGAGCTCCTGAAGTCTCTCCAGTCCCTTGCTTCGGGTTTCAGAGTGGGGGGAGGAAGGGAAACAATGTGGAAAAAAAGACCATTAGTACTCTGACTGCTTGCAGCATTCATTTTGCTCTCAGAGATAGGAAGAAAAAAAAATAGCTTAGGTGAGCTGGATTCAAGAAGTTGTCTGGTGTTGAATAATTGCAGGGTTATTTTTTCCCCCTTCAACAAGTAGCTCTTTTTCAGGAGCTAGTACCAGGAGAGTGTCCTATTTTCAGGATTTGAGAGTCACTGTGGCTCACCCTCCTCGGGAGATAGCAGTTGCACTGGAATATATTTTTGAATATATGATATCACTGAGGATTCTCTAGTAGTCAAGATATTTTGCAGAGTCTGATCTGCAAGTGCGGAATATTTGATTTCTTGTCTAAGCTTTCCAGAACTTTAGGTTGGATAGATTTTGAGATTTCTTTCCTAAGGGATCACTTGATGTTTGGAGCTAAAGAGAAATAAACTCAGGTTATTCTGGGAAATTATTGGGGGCATAATGTATTTTTGATGATCGACCTGCCCAGAAGATGTTATAACCTTTACCACACTACAACCAATGACTGAAGCATAGTTAAGATTAGAGATTTTCAAGGTTACGTAGGTTTTTTTCACTTTTACACAGAGCATATAAATTCTCAAATAGAGTCGAGCAAGTTTATAGCAACTAATATTTCATTATAATATCTAATCAAGTACTACAATCTAGTAAAATTAGCAGGAAGACAGCTATTTACTGAAAACACTAAATAAATTTCAAATACTATGGTATTAAGATGCGATGGCTATTCTCAAGATATCATCTAGTTGGAGAAAAAAACTTAATGTAAAACACTGAAGATGAATTCTAAAGCACATGGAACTCTCCCCTACTACTCACTCTGTAACACTGGACAAGTCACTTAAACTCTCTCTTCGAGTTTTCATGTTGGAAAAACAAGCACAAGGATGTCTCTCCAAAGAGATTATGAGAGAATAGATGCTATGTGATTTATAGTTTATCCAAATAAATTTAACCAAAGTATAGAAAGTCTGAATTTTTTTTTTAATTTTGTTAATTTAAAATTCTTCTGTTTGTCTGAAAAGTTTTTAAATTTCTTCACTTCAAATTGATAACTTGGGGTATTTTTGTGGCATCATCAGTAAAACAAATAATTAGTGATTTTTCCTGAATGCCAAGCGCCACTATGATCACGGTAGACAAATTTCTTAACATTGATATTGATAAATTGGTACTCTTTAAACTGGGGATCTGCTGTGTCATTCAGATTAAATTGGGCAGAGGAACTGCCTGAGCTTTGTGAAGCACTAGCAATCTGGCTTCTTAGTGACTCAAAACAAACAAATAAACAACTGAAGTACCAGAAGGTCCTGGGCTATGATCTTCCTGGCATGCTGTGAGGTATGGTGCAAAACCTCACTTCTCCAACAACTGACTGTCTGGCTTTATGAGTCTTCTTCCTGCCCCAGTCCTCTACATTAAGAAGGAAGCAGTAATATATTAACCCTTCTGAACAGAAAACACTTCCTTCTGGCCCCATTTCTTGAGGTTTATGAGAAACTTCACTGAATACTTAAGTTATCAGGTGACTTTCAAAACCAAATTCCCAACTAAGGGAAAGAGCCTATGTTTCTTTCTTTCTTTCTTTCTTTCTTTCTTTCTTTCTTTCTTTCTTTCTTTCTTTCTTTCTTTCTTTCTTTCTTTCTTTCTTTCTTTCTTTCTTTCTTTCTTTCTCTCTCTCTCTCTCTTTCTTTTTTTTCTTTCTTTCTTTCTTTCTTTTCCTTCCTTCCTTCCTTCTTCCTCCTCCCTCCGTTCCTCCCTCCTCCCTCCTCCCTCTTTCTTTCTTTCTTTCTTTCTTTCTTTCTTTCTTTCTTTCTTTCTTTCTTTCTTTCTTTCTTTCTTTCTTTCTTTTCTTTCTTTCTTTTTTCTTTTCTTTCTTTTCTCTTTCTTTCTTTCTTTCTTTCTTTCTTTCTTTCTGTACTAGTAGTAGTAGTAGTAGTAGTAGTAGTAGTAGAAGCAGTAATGCATAGATCCTTGGAAGAGTTTCTCAAGTTGCATATGTCCTGTATGTGCTTCCCCATGCCTTTCTAACCTGAACTGTGACCCTGGAGTTTTGTTGGCAGGGTAGTTATATGCAGTGCTACAGTAATTTTCCAAATTAAAAAGAAAACATACGGCCCAGTCTATCCATGAAAAGAACAATGACTGGTATCTAAGTCATTAAAAACACATTTATGCTGATCCATCTTTTGGAGAATCTCAGTTGATTTCCCACACACTTCTAGATGTAGAGGACACACATTCCTCTGCCGTGTTCCCAATGTGGCCTTTTATGACCTAGCTTAGCCTGTTTCTGATGAATCAGGCCCAGAACATTACTTCATCATTTTTTGTTCTATGGACATTAATACCAAAATGTTGAGCACAGAGTAGACTGCACAGTTGCACAAAGAAGTCAACATACCCTGGGCTGAAGACCGTTATCGCTCCTCTTGTAATCACTGTCAGGTTGGAATTTCAGAGGGAATCTCATGCTGGAAACAGAATGCCTTTAATCTATCTATCTATCTAATCTTATTTATTTACTTACTTACTTACTTACTTATTTACTTATTTATTTTTTTATTTTTCTGTCATGGCATAATTTCCTAACTACTGAAAAAAGGTTTAGCGTGCCCTTTTATCTCCGAAAAATAAAACTGATGCCATTGCTAATAGAATGAGACTTTATTGTGTCTCCAAAGTCACAAGTACCCAACAATGTGTTGTTCTAAAGGAAAAATATCCCGTGGTTGAAATAAAACCATATTTTTTCTCTGAAATCTTTTTCTCTTAAAGAGTCAAAGAGTGGGAGAAAATATTTTCACCTTTTGAAACAAATTTCTGTTATTTAAATGCAAAGGATTCTGTTCTTTTATATCCTCCTGATGGTGATGATAAACAATGTAGCCTCAGACAGAGACCATTTACTTCCCCGCTTTAGCTAATATTTATCTACATAAACAGAGGTGTCCTTAGCAGAAGTTAAAGGCAAAGCTGCATGTGGATAGGAAGAGAGAGAAGAGCCATGTGGGGGATCCAAATGTATGAAGTGGTGCATTGAGGCAAAGAGAGGGAAACAGAATGGGTAGAAGCAGAACCAGCCTGTCTAAATAGAAAAAGCCATGACCGGAAAAGTTAAACCTGGGAAATGATGAGAAGTAGTGAGGAGTGGGGAGGCAAATTGATGCCTATAGGTGATTAACAGAAACCGCTGGATCTCCTCTGAACTTCACTGAAAGTACTTTGCTTTCTGGCTTGCTTCATTCATTTTTTTCTTTTGTATATCTAAAAGAATTATTTATTCTTGACCAGAAATGTATAAGAAGGCATTTTGGAAATAAAAACAAAGTGAGGAAGAATATAATTTACAAAACTTATTGTACTATGATGGTGATTTCTTAAATAGTATAGATAGATACATATATATTTATGTATACATACACATACTTATATGTACAGACATTGGATATGTGTATATCTATCAAGATATCACTCACACACATAATCATTTTTCTTGTGAATAAAGATCTTTGGACAGAGAAAGATTCTTAATAATTTGCTTTGGAGAGTTTTTAAATAATTGTTACATTTTAAAGCATTAAATTAATATTAAATATTAAATGAATATTAATTAAAGAATATATTAAAATGCCTTATAAGAGACAGATTCTTGAACATAAAGAGTATATAAAACTTTCATGATTAGCAACAATGTACTTTTAAGTTAAAAGTGTTGCTTTGAAAAGAGATATTTCACATGCAGTGGTATCTCATATGCATAAATATGCGATATTGAGTGCCCGAAAGTTAAGGACAGTGATTTTTAGGATCATGACAATTCTTGTTCCCTAGTTTTCTTCAGATGTATATGAAGGGAGGTATGGATTGAGTATTGATATGTATCTGTACTAACGTATTAAGCTCAGCAGAGCGCATGGAGATCAAACCCCCCTTGTTTGCCCAGATGAGCAGCAGTCAAATGTTTTCATCATTGGATTTTGTGATGAGAGACCCTTGATTAATCATGTGAAGATTCCTATAGTCTTTGCAAGCAGCCAAAGAAATAAGCCAGGATGATCAGAGCAATGTGCACTTCCCAGGGAATTTCAGACGTGCTAAAGAGAAGCTCCTTGAATTAAAAAGAAAATTATATATATATTTACCTTTGGAGAAGAGTAAATATATATAATAGAATTTTAAAAAGTAAATCAGATATCAAAGTTTTTTATTATGTTTCATTTGCCTTTTTTTTTTCTTTTAAGATGATTCACTAGGTTATGCACGGAAGGTAATTCATCTAATTTTCAACTTGGCTAGAACAATGCTATAGTGTGCTGTCATATCAAAAATGGTTTACTTAGTATGCATGGCAGGAAAATAAATTCCTTTTTTTTATATTTCCAAGTGACCAACTCACTGTTTCCTTTTCCGAATGTAATTTGTTCTCTTTAGATTCCAAATAAGAACTACAATGTCCTTTAGAAATGTAATCCACATACAAGTCATAATTCCTGATCTCAAACATGGGGCCAAATGGATTTTATAACTCAGAATTTTGTAAAATGTAAAAGGTTACATACTGTGTATTATGTAGAACCCTGAATGGGGCCTTGGGCTGGATCATCATTCAACACATTAACATTTCTGTAGTGAAATATATGAATATTCATAATAAGTAGGATGAATAAAGACTATAAATAGCTTCCTCAGTTGAGGTCATTTTTTGATGCCAAATTAATTTTTAAAACTTAGGGTTCCCAGCGGTTTCTGGATTTCAAGATTGAAGATGAGGAAATATGAACATGTATTTAGAAATTTCTTACTATTTAGAATTATTATAAAAGAATTCTAAAATTCTAGAAGCTGTTCTCAGTAAAATATAATTTAATGTTTAAAAAATGTTATTTATGGAATTTATTGTTTTAAAACTTGTTATATTATATCTCTATTCACAATATTGCAAATAAATATTTTCTATATTTTTATAAAATTACTTTAAGATTATACATACAATCAGAAGCTTCATATAAATTATAATTTTTTGATAGAATAAAATGTGAAGCCCAAAGGAATACGTGCATAAACACCAAAAAGTACATTAAATATTAAGTTCAGAAACACTATTTTTATTAATTTATTTGGTTTCATCCAAAGTTTTTTTTATTAAAATAACAAATTTTTTATTTTTAACCTCGAACTTCTCAAAAATCTGGGCCTTACATCTTAGGCTAACCTTAGATATTAGAAGATTTGTTTCACTAGGATTATATTTTACTTAGAGAAGAAATGGCAAAAAGGGCTATTTTAAGTCACATGATTAGAATCCCCATCCATGATACCATATAAACCCTGATAATTAGGTAAGTCCCAAATATTCCATTCTGGAATTTTTAGAAGACCCGTATGAGTCAAAGAGAGAGAAGACAAGAAGAAATGAAAAAAAGAGAAGGAAAGAAGGAAGGAAAGGATAAAGGAAAGACGAAAAATGAAAGGAAGATGAACAAAGCAGAAAAGACAGCTCAATTTCCCTCTGAGAGAGTTGTGCTTTGGCACCTTAACCCTAACTCTTTAGGGGTCAAGATAAAGAAAAGGTATCTCTCATGGACACATTGGTTTGTGAAAACCAGGAAAATTCAGAAATGGGCTCCAAAGAATTAGGGTTGGAAACGATTTCCAGATACATGGAAAAAACAGGACCCAGAGCAGATATTTACAAAACAAACCTCTCTAATGAAGAAGGCCAGATGCCAAGAACACAAAGCAAGTTGCACTGCAAGGGGAATGTAGATGAGAGACAGCCAGGGTCACATGAGGTGCTTTTAGACCCAGCTCCAGAGCCTAAAGCCAGAGTCTCAGATAAGAACCAGAGTCAAAATAAGGCATAGACACAATCCATGTGGGCTGAACACTGGTACAGAAACAAGATCCTTGGACATGGTCTAAGAGGGAGAGAAATCTAGTAGCCCAGGCTCACAGAGAGGCCAAGCTTGGGCAATAGGTCGCTTTGCCTTTCTCTAGTTAAAAAGTCACATGTAGAGCCAAAGAGCTGGTGAGAACTCACATCAAGTGTGCAGTCACATATATGCAGTGGTTTATAGCACATGCACAGTACAACAGGATAAAAATACGACCTGAGGTAAGGAACATAACAGTGACCCCTCCCATAAGTACTTATTAATACACATCTAGCATATAAACATAGCCAGATAGAGCACTCTCTTGTAGGTTTTGTAAAATTACTCCCAGTAGGTCTCTATCCCACTTTTACATCCCTCTCTTTGGCTCCAGAATGACTGTAGGTAGGAAAAGAGTAAAAGAAGAGAAAAAAAAAGGAAATAAAAATGGAAAGAAAGAAGCTCCCTCAGAGACATCAGTCATGTGTACAAGCTTTGTCATAAAAAAAAAAAATTGCTCATACAAACCCTGTCAGTTGCTAAGTTTGCTCTGACTCTTTAATTCCCATTGTCTTTAAAAAGCAAAATAGTAATAGTAATAACTATTTATTCTTGGTTACAGAATTAATCAGTTCCTGTGGTGCATGAGTATGATGGCCTGTGTGGACCGAGGATTTTTTCATTGGATATTTTCATTCTTTGCCTTTGGCAAAAATTCTACCAGTAGTGATAAATAATTCCATACCCCTAAGTGGATATTATTATTATTTTCAAGTGTGTGCCACAGCTGGCTCCTAGCCTGTCTGTCAACTCTCTCAGAGTCACAGATGCTGTGTACATACCTGTTGACAATTCCGTGAGTGAAAACAGCTCACCATTCTTACATCCATACTTCCGCTTTTTCATCCTAATAGTGTCCCTTGAAAACACTGCAGAGGGAAGGGAAGAGGGACAGACTGAGGCAAAAGTGTAAATAGTGTGGATTTTGCCTTCGGGGTTAGAATATATACCTACTTCTAAGATGTTTTATTTCATAGCCAGCTCACTTGTTATATCAGGGGATTGAACAAAAATACAAACCCACCACTGTTTTAAAGGACCAGCATAATGTCTTCACATAGTAGGAACTAAAAATTGCTGAATGAAGAAAAAAGTGAATGAGGGGCAAAATTTGGTTTGTTTTGCTCTTTTTTAATCTATGGGCCTCTCCTCTGTTTTACTGTCTTCCTAATCCCTTCGACACTCACATTTCTCCTACCCTCTGGTGACTACTACCTTCACACTGCCCCCTGGCTGGCCCCAGTGCAATATCCCACTTGTCCTTAGACATTATTTTCAACTCTTACCTTTCCCTCTATTAAAATGTGCTCTTCCAGCCAATCAAAGTTCCTGTAACAGTCTCAATTACTTAATTGGATAGCCAAATATTTTTAAATGTGTTAATTAACAAGTGGGTTACCCCTTGTATAAATCCACATCCTAAACTCAGCTAAGGAATTGGGAAATGATAGAAATTCCCAACATAAACTAGCTGGAGACCAGTTGGACAGGACAGTTATTTGGGAATGTTACTCAAATTGCATCATGTACTGTTTACCATTCCCACTTACACAGAGCTGGCCATGTTTAAAAGGCTCAAAAAACTGAATACACATTATTTTTGAAATAAAAAAAATCTACTAATTAACAAAAAGTAAAACAGTTATATAAGATTAACATGAGGGAAAGGTAGAGCAAAATATACTGAAGGAAGACTATTTTAAATTTATAATACGGGAAAAAACAATTATTCCTGAGGAATCACAGACCCCCAAACTAAAAGGATTCTTTTGAACATGTTTTGTTACTATTAATTGGATAATTTCACCTGAGCACTGAAGAAGAGCTCCCAAAAACATGCATTTTTCAACCTGTTTTAAAAAAACTAAACAAATCAAGTCAAAGACTCAGAAGTGAATTATCAGCTTGATATTGACAAAAACATGGTCAATAGTTTTATTGGAAGCTTCATGGCTAAAACACTAGATTATGACTAAAGAAAACTAAGTTTTATTCCCACCTCCATCACTAATTGTACAACTCTTTCAGCAGAGTAGAATCTTTAAAAAAAAAATCATGATTAACAAATAAATAAATAAGGGGGTGACTGGCTCTGGGCTAGTCATTCTAATCACGGCGAATCTATAAAATGAAGGAATTTAACATGGAGTCTCTACAGTTTATTTCTAATACTGAAATTCTAAAATTCACCAAACTTCCCCCAAGGGAGTCTTGTAGGTATGCTCTGAAATAGAGATGGAGAAAAGCAGTTGACCACAGGGAATTAGAGATCAAAGAAATATCTTTGCACCCTCCTCCTTCCCTCCCTTCTTTAGGCGTATGGATATCATGACAGCAATCCATGTTGGTGGCACTGCCCCAGGCACCAAATGCCATCACCACTCTTGTGTCCATTACAAACCTGAGGTCACAGAACAGCAAAACATAGAAGAAAATCTGTAATTTAGCACCAGAGAGCCAAGTGCCCTAAACAGCCATTTCCGAAGCAGCTGTAGTCCAACCATATAAGCTTAATGGTTTGCGTAACAGAGACAGCAGCCCTTACTCTATTGGGTATTGGAATTCATGAAAATAGAGTGAAAAAGTTGCTAAAAGATATGAGAAAAGTTTGCTTGCAGCATAAGTGAACATAAACGGTCCATTATATACCAAGGCATCATTAAAAGCAACCTTGTTTAAAAATAGATTTCATCAATTTGAAAGTTCTATGCAAATAAATGTACGTTAGTCTGGGGCGTTTCGCCACCTTCTATCTAGTCATGAAATCTTTTTTTTTTTTTTTCTAAATCAAACAAGAAAACGACCAATTCTTCAATTTGAATTTCAAAATAATTCTGAGGAGAGAAACATGAGTTTTCGTCATGGTTCATTCAGCGCACAACTAGCTGTGTTACCTTGGGCAAGCATTTAACTCCTCTAGTCTCTAGGTTCCATTTGTTGGAGGCATTTGAGCTAAATAATTTCTAAGAACATATTCTGGATCGAATGTTCTAATGGCTCTAATAGATGCTTATTCTCTTCGAAGCTATTTTTAAGTGACAATAAAATGTACATAGCTAGGGAAATTAAACATTAATTTTCTAAAACATTTTTCTGACATTTGTAAGAAATGTTGGCAATCTACCAAAACCAAGGCAAAAGAAATATGAGTCTATAACATTTTAATGTGTCAGGGTAGAAAGCAAGGAGTAGCCATTTCTTTCAGAAAATCTGTGTTAGGTTAAGTCAGAAAAAAAGATTGGATAGAAATACTAAGGATGATAGCATGCCATGAAAACCTAGCCAAATTATATATTCTAAGGGTTAAGACATGAATATTTTGAATGAATAACAATAAACAAAAATTTGTTAACCTTTATTGAGCATAAAATATTTTGCAGGGCATTGTAATAAGGAAGAAAGATTATTTTTGATTAATCCAATACCATATGGCATTTTACTAATTTTTGAAAATTAAACTGAAAAAAATGTATTTTTGTCATGCTATAAATTCAGGAAGTGTAGACATTTAAGAAGAGAAGTCGATTTGGGCTCTTTCTGGACAGGCTTTTCCTCACTGATATGGACCAACAGATGTGGATGTGCCTCAAGACATGACATCTTCTCATAGCAAGCAATACCTCTGTCATATCAGCATTATTAGTTATTAGGGAAGTTTTGTAAATCAATATAACATTAAGAGAAATAATAGTAATAAAATACAGCATCAAATCAATAGTTACATTAAATCTTATAATGCTTGTCAAATTTTAACTCTTCTCATTTTCTTAATAAAGATTAATTACAAACAAATGGCACATTTTTCTATCACCTTTTTAAAAAATTTATTGTGATGAACTAAAATAAAGACCATGCCTGAGCCTTGGGTAAATTCAATTTGACAGCTAAATAATAATTCTCATCTTTCAGTTGCTGATGTAATAACAAGAGTTACTAAAGAAAAGTCACGTGGGTGAAACAGCTCTTCTTTAAGTCTTCAGATTTCAGCAGTCCTAATAGGAACATATGAAATCCTGTCTATATTTAAACCAAGAATTTTTGCTCTTTTGGCCAAACCTTAACTGCAGCACATTAACATTAAAATATGAAACTTAAGTTAATGGAAGTATTTTAAAGACCTAAAGAATCCTACCAAATGGCATCTTCACTGCTTCCTGGTAACCTCCTCAAAATATTTCTGTCCAGGTAACAGAAAAGAAGGACCATGAGGTGTTTTTTTTTTTTTTTTCACCTCTAAAAAGAATGAAAAAGTTAAAAATCTTGCTCCGGTTTGCATCTTGTTTTACTAGTGCCCCCTCTAGTGGAATTTTCTCAATAACGCAGGCTCCCAAAAAGGTGGGGAGATTTACGACACCAAGCACATATTTTGTTTGCTTTTTTACATTTCCTTTTTAGAAACATTCTAAACAAAATGATGTGAAATAAACAAACATAATAGTGCATAATAGACGTACAATAGTTTTATCAGCAATTGTAATTAAACGAGGGAGTGATAAAAATCTGTGCTATATTCAGAATGCAAAACGATTTCAGATGCAATGTGGCAGACAGACATGAAAACATATTTTGCCAGAATTTCCTGTCATTTACTTTGTGACTCGCCTTTTTTTCTGTACATCAGCCTATTTGGCCATTAGCCTAACACATTGCTACCAATCACTTTTTTTCTCATTTACTTCAAAACTTATTTCCTCCCTGTCTATTGTTTGCCATTATTCTTCTTTTCAACATCATTAGATGAATCATACCCTTCGTCTCTAACTTTTGCAACTCTTTTTCTGTCTGTAAACTGCACTGATGCCTCAGGATCAAGATATACAAGCTAATTTGTTTACAATTCCTGAGCAGACTTATTCGAATCATTTTGTTACATCATTTTTTTCTCCCATAGTAAGTTTATGTTTATACCTGTGTGGGGTTGAGGGAGGTAGGAGAAAAACTACCCCCACCCCAAATGACCATTCTCAACATGGACTCATAGGATTCTCTCTGTAGAAGTCTTGAGCTTGGTAGATGCACCTTGTTCTACAGGGATCTCTGTCAACTTCTCTTTTTATGCATTTACTGTGCTTCCCCGGTGATAGCCTAAGGGTGCTTTCACTAAACAATTAATGTAAGGCTTCTCCTGGGAACCTAATGGGTATTTAGCAGTAAGTTCACTTCCAGTGAATTGTATAATGTGATATTTTGACAATGCATATAGAGAAGGTGCAGAAAGGTGAACTTTTTTCTGAAAATGTAATAAACTCCCTACCCAAACTTCTTACCCTTTTGCTATTGAGGACAAAGAGGAACCAAGCTGCAATTTAGAATATTGCTGTATGTGCCTACCTTTCCTTTTGGGGGATAATACCACAATACTGTTCACTTTTACTAATGTAATGTGCAAGTCTCAATCTATTAATGAAAGCAAAATTTGCTGTGACATTTTGACTCCGAAGCCGCGAGCAATGAAAGGTGTAGCACTGCGCAGGATATTTGTATTATGTTAATAAAAAATGATACTACCATATGATACTAACACTGAGCAGAGAACACTGATTAGTATTTTCCTGATCTAAGTTGTAGTCTAATTTTAAAGTTATCGAACACCAATGTTTTAGATTTAATCACTTCATCATCTTAATATTCTTTTACCATGTTGCTTGAATTGTCTTTTGTTAACTAGAAAAACTAAAACAGTAATATGGATGCCTAGCTTTTGTCCTCTTTAAGAGCTCCTAAAAATAAAGATCATTTATATTCAAAGAGGGTTTTATCAGCATAGTACATTTTTCTATCTCAGAACATGTTCTTTACCAACAGTAAAATTATAAGCAGAAATAAACAGACTAAAATAACACATTTCTAAACAAATAGTGGATTTGATACAGTACATAGTAAATTGAGAATTTTTATATCATTCCAACTTTAAAACATATTTTAAAAATCATTTATTTGTAATTTTTCATCCTGCTTGCCTAAAGTGCTCAGATAATATACACAATTATGACCACGTGTGTGTATATGTGTATATAGGTGGTTCAAATGTTTCTTTTTAAGAAATCTCGCTATTTTCAAAGTTAATAGAAAGTCGCCATCTCAAACTGTTATAATTTAAATCAACATAACACATACTGTCTCTTCAATTTTGCTTGCTATTCCAATGAAGTTTGTATTCACACTTTCATTTCATACCAATATCTTCTTTTTCTGTCAGAAAAATACTGGATGAAAAACCTGTGACACAACATAAAGCACACACATAACAAATATCCTTCACCAAAGAAGGAGAAATTATTGTTGTATTATTGTTGCTGTTATTACTCCTTTATTTTCATATCCATATTGATCTCTAAATATTTTTATGGCACCTTTAAGAAATTGAAATCCAACTCTGCAAATATCTTCTCCAAATCAGAATTCAAATGATTTTAGTTACTATCCTCAAAAATTGTTATTTCCCAATGAGACCAAGGGTGGGCAGTAGCAATTACAAATCAATTAACATAAAGATATTTTATCATTTTTGCCCTCTTCTTCCATATTCCTGGGGCCCTCAACTGATATTTTCCTACGTACAACATGCTCTGTGTTCCTGCCTGTTAAGCTTATTAAGCTGGTGTGCCTTTTTGAATTATTATTGAACTTGTGTAGAAAACTCATATGTTGCGAAAAGAATTGCATAAACAGCTGCATCAATCTATTAAGCATGGCAATTGCATTATGAGGTCAATAAAAGATTGTAGGCAAGATATCTAGAAAGTAATTACTTCTCTTTAATGAATATATAGCCTAGTAATTTCTAAGTGCTGTAGGCAAAACAGTGCTATATGTTTTATAGTATATAAATAAATAGTTATTACCTTACACAAAGAGTAGAAATACATTCTTTGAAGAAAAGTTAATTTGTTGTAAAGAGGCACATTTTGCTTAAACCACTTACATGTAATGGATTATCAAGTAATTTCAATATGCTGTAATTGAGAATTACCTCTCTCAACGTGGAATATCCAATTTCATTGTGTACATCTGGGAGAAAACTGTATTTCCAACTCAGCTATTCTCTTCTACATTAAAAGCATGATTTATAGCATATATTTTATGTAGGGAATAATGGCAATGCAATGTCAACCTTATGCTATGAATAATTTAGAATTATTTCTTTAGTTTAAATATATTTGCATGCAAATTATAGGATATAATTATTCTCACATTGCAGTCTGGTTTGCCTTTTTTTTTTGCCCCGCAAAGCCCATTTCTCAAGCTGTAACCTTGACATTTATTGTGAATTGGCAGTTAAAGTGTGCATACTTTGCACACACTATCTCTTGCCTAAGCACTCAGATTAAAATTTCATGTTATAACACCATTTATTAGATGAGGTTATGAGAGACAGTCTCATCAAGGTATTAATTTCCAATTTTATTAAGCAAAACCATAGTCAACCCCTCTTGACACTTTGACAGAGAAACTAAACTTAGAGTCTTAAAGGACATTTGCAAGTATACACAGCATTCCATTGCCTTCATAATCCTTGAAATGGTGAGTAGGAATCACAGAGGAAAATAATTTGTTTTTCAGGAACAGGGACTGTTACAAAGCAGCGGCAATTGTTAATGCCCTATTTGTTAGTACCACCTGTTTATTTCTAAGAAGCTCTAGTCTCTTTAAAGGCTCTGAACACCAAGTAAGAAATCACAAATGTTTACCAGTTAGAATTAAATCCTTCAGAGAATTTTGAAACTGCAAAGACTCACCTTCTTTAAACTTAGCTTTCCATTTATCTCTTAACTTTTTCATATTGTCTATGTACAACTGAAAAAAAATACCCCATCCGTGTTTGAAAATGACACTAAGTAAAGAATTATGTATTTCACCTAATTCACAGAACTGGGTATTTCTTCGGCTACAAAATAAAGTTTTTGTTTTTAAATCAGTCAGTGATGTTAACTGAAGCATCGATATCTGCAGCAAAGCTGGCCAGAATTCCTAAAACACCAACGCAAGTCACCCAGTGCTGGAAGTTGCTGTACTCACTTCAGGGCTGGGAGGAAGTGGGGCAGAGGGAGATAAGCAGTCTTGCTACAGCCTTCACCATCCACCCATCAAAATCCCACATGGTCTGCAAGAGAATTAGCTTCTAATGTCACTTCTGTCTCTAACCATGTAACTTCAGGAAACTTACACAATAACCAAAGCTTTAGTTTCTCCATGTGTAAAAGTTCCTCTTAGAAGAGTCACAGACCCTTTCAATTTTAACTTTCTATTGTTTAAACACATGGAAGAGAGCAGCAACGGCAGAGGAATGAGAGGGCAGAAAATAAAAGTCAATATTTATTAAGTGCCTGACATATGCCTGATATTGTTCTAAGGGCTTTACATTATTAGCTCATTTATATCTTACAAAGACCCTACGAAGCAGGCACTATTTTCAGCCCCGTCTAATCACTGAGGAAATTGAGGCACAAAGAGGTAAAAAGCACAGAACTAGACAGTGGTAGAAGCGAGATAGGAAACTGTCCCTGTCAGGAGTGGATGCCTGCTTCTCCATCTCTACATTTACTAAGTGATGATGGAGAACTGGTGGCATGGGAGATTAAGGGATTTGAAAACCAGGAAGAGAAACCTCAGCCTAGTAAGCAGTTAATCTTATAGTTGGCAAGAACAGGCTTTGAGGACTTATTGAAGGGCCATACGGACAATTTGTTCACTTGCCTTCATCTTGTGTTTCCCCATCTGATACCATTTATAGACATCAACCTTACTTTAAAATATTAAACAATAGCTACACAAAATTGGCATGACTTTTTTTTTTTAAAGACAAGCACCTATTTAGCCAGATAATGAACTACTTATGCTGGAACTTAAGAAAACAAACAAACAAACAAACTAGTTTAACTAGGATCATGTAGTATCCTTCAATTAAGCATCAAAAATGAGAGCTAGCTGAATGATTACAATGAAGGAGGAATAATCTAGAAGTATGAAGTCATAATTCTGCTCCTGGGTTTATTGCTAAAAACCTTTGAAAGCTCGGCTAAGCCTCAGCTTTGTCTAAGTTTTCTTGTCTGTAAAGCGTAAGGCTTATTTCAAGTTCTATTTCATGTGTAATATTTTATAATTATTTTCTTAACTCCATGATCATGGTAACAGTGTAAGACTATTAAGTCAGACCCATGAGCATTTTAACTGTTTAGGCTCCTGTTTGGCAAAGCTGGGTTATTGGGTTGCCTGATGTGTACCATGGTAGATTTAATTTAATATTCATATCTAAAATATTTATTGAGCACCTACTTTGTACATAAACAAACTATAACTTCTGCTTTAGAAGAGCTCACATTCTAGTATGATTTAATATGTTAATCACATATAAAAGTATTGTTGCTGCCTTAGAAATATGCACAATACTTTGATGAGTCCAACACTGACAACGACGTTTGTCAAATTTTAGTTTGCACACAAGAACTATCGGGAGAGCTTGTTAAAAATGCGATTCTGACCCAAGAGGTCTTAGGGTTCAAATATTTCAGGAGATTGAAGCAAATGGTCTAAGTTTGAGAACGTTCTCGTAAGTGAGCTTAATGGACCCCATGCACAGTCAAAGGTCATCTCCTCAATATTATTCCAAGATTTAAAAAATCCAATTTGCAACTACAACAACACTACTTGACATGTCTAACAATGTGTTAAAACTGTTTCCAAATTACTTGGAAGGGACAGTTAAACCAAGCCCTTGTCAGGAAATGTGGGCAAGCTAGAAGATGGCAGAAGATTAAGCAGAGAAAGCGGCTAGTCCAAAAGAAAACAATACAAGAAGCAAATGGACCTGAACTATAAAGGATGTTAAATCAACAGTGAAAGAACTTCCTTGAGTTTGAACAAGTTGGAGGTGGACCAATAAAACAGCTTTCAATTACGTTCCCAAGTTCCAGCAACTAAAGAACAGCACAATTTTTATGATGAAGGATAAAGTTTGGGAGAAATTTCCATTAATATTTAATAAATTAAGAGAACATTACTATGTGAACTGGAGCAGGATATCTCCCTTCATATTATATTATTAATATTAAATAAAATAATTTTATATGTTCATAATACAGTGTTTTTCCTGGAAAATCTTCAGTCAAGCCAAAACAGCAGAGTTTAAGAGCCTGAGAGTATTTAATGATATCAGCTGACTATGCTAAGGACTAAAGAAATGTAATACACTACAGATATATCTACAGATACAATATTTTATACGTTGTACCTCTTTCACAGCCACTACTAATCCACGTGGTTGAACAATAACTACTACTAATATTAATATCATTCCCATAAATATGACCATAGCTACTCTATTACTACTACTAGTATTCATGTAATGATTACTTCTCTATTTAAAACCACTTTTAAATATTTTCCTTTTTGTTACTCTTATATCTCCCTTTGAGGTAGGTAAGGCATATAATATCATCTTTAATTTGCAATTAAAGATTGGAAAAAAGAGTCTCAGAGATATTAAGAAACACACTATCGGTTAGGTTTTTAAGAAAATTACTAAGCAAATGGGGAAAAATAAAAGACATTCACAGAAGGAGAAAAATCTAAAAATGATTGAAGTATGAAAAATCTTGGTCGGGACTGCGACTGGTTCACCATTCCTAAAGTTTAAGATATGAGTGAAGATTTCTAGAACCTGCCAAAGTTAGGAATAGTTCTTTCCCCTAGGCTTATCCAGCCTTCAAATATTTTGGTGACATTAAAGCAAAAATTTAGGTCTTCAAAAACCAAAGGTTGCTGGTCAAAGTATTCACAAGCACTGTATTATATATCAATACATGCAATAGCAAAGAATATCCAGATGTTAGGATATTCAGCACTGCCTCCAGCCTTCTATCCACATAGATAATTCCTCTAAAACTCAAATATTCCCAAACTCAAGAATAGATTCTGCTTAGTGATGGGTGCTGATGACCTAGGTCTGGCCCTAGCTTCTAGCCCTACCTCTAACCAACGGAGGCTCTAACAAGTAGCAGAGACAATGATTACATCTGGGAAGAATTAAATGTAGCACACATTTACTCTAACTTTTTCCATTTATAGATAAGAAAACTGAATTCAGGAGAAGAGTATGTCAATCAGTAACACTGCTTCACTCCCTGAGTCTGTTTTGCAGGAGAATAAGATTGATAGATATGAAAATCTTTGAATACATGGGCAATTTTTAAAAGTTTTCAACCACACATTTATAAATCACAAATTACACATAAGGTAGCAGTTAAGGTTCGTCTTGGTCTAGGACATGTTTTCTTATCTCATATTTTACTTTAATATCACCTCAGTCCTTAGTAAAGATCTCTTCTATCTTTTCACTAAAAATCTACTCCAGCTGAGTACATCATATATGAGGGTAAGGTGCTCAGGCTCATTGGGCAGATAATTTGTGTCCAAATCCTGGTGTACCACTTATTAACTAAGTGACCTTTGGGATAATAATAAAATACTTTCTGGATACTTCTAATCATGTATGTTCTAGGATTGGAAAATCATACGATGTTCTAAAGAATACCTTAAATTTATATATCACCTTTCTCCATCTCATCTAGGATATTTTGCATTCAGAACATTTTACAGAAATGGTCTAATTTGTCATACTGCCCTCTAATGAGATAAGATAGTGTTATACTAACCAAATCCCATTTTAATAAGACAAGTTTCTATTCTAGATTTAAATACATCAGGGTATCAAATTATGATCGAAGATATAACATGTAGGAAAAAGCCCTTTTAGCTTGATTAAAACACAGAATAAATGTCCTGTACAATATTTTCCAAATATAATGAATCAAGTTTTAAAAAAATAAGGGTTTTTCCTAAATTGCACCAAGATTGTAACAGAACCTATATAAGAACCAGATCCCTCCTCTTTATCTTTTGCACAATTTCTGCAAGATTACACTGTGACATTTTAAGTTATCACCTTAAAGTTACATATCCCTGGTGAGAATCTTTTGGAAGGAAAGAATAAAGCAATGCCATTTATCAGGCCACTTTTAAAACTGTAATATATACTGTAACCTCCAAACATAATAAAGATTTCACTGTCTTTATAATTGCTACATGAGAGCCATTTGAAATACAAAAGTGTATTGTTTGCACTGTTGTTTTTTGAGCTCATAAGTTTATGAAAACTTTCTTTATGAAAGAAGAATCTCTTTCTATTCATCATTCACTTCTTAAGCCAGTCCAAGAAAGAGAGATCTAAACAACTTTTGACACAATTCAAGCTCTGTATTTTAAAACAATGTATCCTTTTTTAGCATCTAAAAGATGAATGTAGCCTCTGAAATATGTGTGTGATGTTTGTTTTTTAAGGCTGCCAATATCCATATTGAATATTAAGTTCAATAAGAGGTACATATACATATGCTGGTTCTTTACTTCCTTTCTTTGTCTGTAGTAGTAGATCTAAAAACTTTATAAGACATGGTCATTGATTATTAAATTCTATTCTTCCATTTAAAATAAATTTGACTGTTAGAATATGGATTATGTCTAGAGATGTTAAAAGCATATGTTGAAATTTCGGTATCTCCTGCTACCTGCCTTCACATGCCTTTGCTAATCTTGAGCATGAAGTGGATATGGTGGTATTTATTACTGTATTGGTGTCTCTTATCACAAGAAATCTCTTCTCAAAGACTAAATTTAAAGTCGTATTTCATTAATAGGGATATTCGGCCAGGAACCAGACACCCTGTATTACGCGACAGGCAAATCAGGTAGTAGAATATACAACAGAAGATCATTCGAGAAAACAAAAAAAAGAGAAAAGAAAATACAGAGATATTTGAATGTGTCAATCAGAAAGCTCAAGTCCAAGAGATAAAGCCAAATCAGAAATCACAAGGAATATAAAGAGGACTAATGTGATAGTTCTGATAGGTATTCTCTAACCGGTTTGTATCATTGTAGCTACCTTTTTTGGCCTAGCCATGATATATAATTGGTTTCTCCTTATGTGAATATTAGAGGCACAGAACTTAGCTTTGAACAAATGGGTGGAGAAAGGCCATCCTTTTGAAATACAATCATCTATGAAGATAGTACCCCTATCTTCCAGTTTCTATGGGAGGGATAGGATGCTAATTTCAGTGGTTGCCTTGCTCCAAGTCATAAAATAACCTCCTGTTATAAAGATATGAGAAAAAAATTTTTTCATTGTTTGTTTTTTTGTTTTTTTTTGTTTTTGTTTTTTGGGTTTTTTTGTTTGTTTGTTTTTGTTTTTGGCCTGGTAAAGCCATTGAGCAAACACAGATGTCCTATCATCTCCCTCACCCTAGCTCTCAAAAGCTCCATGATTTTGTTTCAGTGGAGTTGAGATCAGACTGACTTCTGGCCTCTCTCCCCTATTGCAATAGTCTTAAATAATGTCTTTCTTGACTGTTTAACTTTGCCCTGAGCCATTTTTGCTTTGCCATAAGACAACTGGGAAAATATATGTTTCTAATCCATCTTTATGAGAAGATGGAGTAGATATACTTTTCCCACTAAGTACAGCTATTTCTTCTGCTGTGTACAACTAAAATCCATAGACATTACATATAAAACAAGCCTAACAAGACAATAGAATATGAGGAAAGAAGGTAAACTATCTAGGGATTTCAGTTTTCAAGAAACAACATGATAGTGATTTCCCTGAATTTTCTTTTTAACTCATATCAGACTTGGAGTGGAAGGAGCCAGCAGCTCAGAAATGCCAACAGCCACAGACAAAATAAACTTGAATAAAAATTCTCTTTATCTACCCAAAGGACCAAGAAAATAGCAGCCTAGCAAGACAGAAAACTTTTAGATAATAATTGCTCCAGGCCAACACCACAGGAAAAAAAAAAAATGTAGCTCCACCCCAACCCAGGTCACTTTTCCCAAGCAGTAACAAAAAACTTTAAACTTCCATGTACCCCTCCCCTAGCACCACCAGGGTGGCATCAGAGAAGGCCAAGTAGAGAGCCAGGAAATTTCATTCTTGTTAGAGTCTCCCTTTTACATCCCTACCTCTGCAGTATCTGTGGAAACCACATAAGGAGTCCAGACTTCTACCCAAACCCAGCATTAATGAGGTTCACCTCCCCTTCCTTACAGGGTAATGTCAAATGAGGCCTAGTAGAAAGTTAGGACTTTAACCACTCCCAGTAGTAACAACTTTCACTCATGATGCCAGCAGAGGCTACTTCTAATCTTTTCAGCCAGCAAGGTATCAGTTAAGGTCTATTGGAGAGCCAGAATTCACACCACTTGCTCAGTAGTAACAACAGAGTCTCCTCTTTTTTAAGTGTCAACAGAACATAAACATCCACCACCACCTGGCAGTACTGAGGAGGTAGTCTCCACATTTCCCTAGCCAGAGCAGTGTCAGAGGAAAACAGCTAAAGCAGAAAGTTTTAATAAGATCAGAGTGTCACCCAAATTGTACAGATTTCAATAGAAAATCCTTGTCAGACGAAGAAACAGTAATATCTTAATGTGAATGTAAAAAGACAATCAATCGACATCATAGTAAGATGACAGAAATGGTAGAATTGCCTGATAAGGAATTGAAAACAGCCATCATGGAAATGCTTCACAAGTAGTTATAAGATGGTTGAAACAAATGAAAAAATACAAAGTCTCAGGAAAGAAATGGAAGATACTAAAAGAACCCAAAGGAAATTCTACAACTGAAGAAAAAAACAACCAAAATATTAAAAAAAAAAAAACACTCAATAGATGGCCTCAATAATAGTATGAAGAGGGAAAAAAATAAGATACCTAGAAAAAAAAACTAAAAATTATCCAGCCTGACACTGGGGCTGTTCACAGCTCCTAGAGACCACCTACGTTTCTTCTCACATAAGCCCTCTCCATCTTCAAACTAGCAAAAATTCAGAGTCTTTCTGATTCTTCTAATATCTCTAATTTTGTCTTCTGCTACCAGATGGTGGAAAATATTCTTTGAAAGGGCACACCCATTTAGGACTGACCCACTCGGATAATCTCCTTATCATACAATCAACTTACTAATAACTTTAATTACATCTGTAAAGTCCCTTATGCCATGTAATGTAACATAATTATGAGGACATGCTCATGATATTCAAGGCAAGGGTCATTGAGGGCCAGTTGGGGTCTTAGAGTTCTGCTTACCACAAGTGAATCTTATGAACAATCATATGCCTATAAATTTGAAAACTTAAGATGGATTGGATAAATTTCTTAAAAGATATAAAGTGCTAAAGATCACTGAGGAGTAAATAGATAATGTGAATAGTCCTATATTTATTAAAGAAATATAACTTATAGTTTAAAACCTTAAAAAAAAAAAAAAA